>NC_090791.1:3542826-3725326 GCF_040054535.1 Antennarius striatus
TAATTTTGCAAATATTCACATTAGAAGTCAAGACCCAGTGCGAACTGATGAACCGGTTCCGTTTTTATTGTTTGGTCTGTTGTTATTGGTGGATCAGAATCTCCGTTTAGCTCACAGACAATCCAGAACTCGACACCCACCTGCTGGCAGAGCGGGGGATTGCAGGTGAGTCGACGTGAGACGTCACAAAAGTTACGTGAGCACGAAGTGCGATATAAGTGTGTATATGTGTGTGTGTGTGTGTGTGTGTGTGCGTGTGCGTGTGTGCGCGCGCGCGCGTACGCGTGAGAACATGAAATACAATGAGGATAGTAACGTGAAAAAAATTATGAGCTCAAGCAGTTTCCAATTTATATTTAAATTTAATTCTAAATAGGAAACTAATAATTTAGTTTTAAATTTCAATACTTTGATGAAATTTAAAATTTAAATTTACTCAACGTGAGCAGTTCGCTCAGGGTTTGAGACGCTTCTTATGAAACTACTGCAGAACTAAACTCCTAATGAAATGAAGCTGAGAGGATTCAAGCTTGTGATATTTGAAAAATTCTACCAAACTTCTCCAGAAACAAGAATCTCTTTTTTTAAAAAAAGATACCCAGAACCTTTGGCACTTTGTATATTTTACAGAACGCATCTTAGTATGTATTATATATTTAATTACATTAATCATCCTGCTTGTTGGTTAAATTGAAAACACTAAATAACACAAACACTAAATGTAGCCACAATAATAATATGAGAAGAGAATAAATAACGCAAGTATGTGTATGTTGTGTAGAATTCGGTTCTACCGCCACGGCTACAAACAGGGTGTAGTACCACTTCTGTCCAGAGGGCGTCGGTGTCGCTCTGCGGCAGACAAACGATGACCGCATCAAGTCACATGACATCTATTTGTCTCATTCACAAAACTAATAACTCCTCAGCGGGACACCTCTAAGGAACGTAAACTGAAAGTGAGGAGAAAAGAGCCATAAAGACCGAACCACTCAGTTTGATGGACTATTTTATCCGAGCGCGCTGCATTTATTGTATCTCCATTAAGAGGTCATGTTGGCACTAAATCCAGGGGCAAATTATTTATGCTGCCCCCCCCACCCCCACCCCCGTGAGTAATGGCTAGAGATGGGTGTTTAGTCAGGGATCACAAAACAACAACACCATGATGAATACATAATAATTACAGAGAAGAATAATTCAAACGGGCTGTTATTTAAACATAAATCTGCTTCATTCAAACAGCCAAGCTCGAGAAATAGAAGAAATATTAAAACGGAATACCCCCCATTAAGCTTCTGTACCAATACTAGGATGCGAATCACATCCCAGAGTGCATTGCGAGGTTGATCTGGTGGTTTGTGGGCAAATACATAAGCTTTACTCTGCTGCTACTGTTCATTAGAATTAAGAAGGATCACAAGATGAAAGAATATAGTTCTTCTCTTTGTTTGTTTGTTTGTTTAGTACTCTTCATGTGAACTTGAATGTAAACTTTTATAGATATAAAGTACTCAAAAAATTGAATAAATCTTGATAACGTCAGATATTTAAAGCCCCGGCTCTAAATTACGCGAAACACGTAATTATATGAAATCCTAATGTTCTTAATTATAAAGTCAGTTCCTACAGATAGAGTGGAGGAAATAATTTCAACACTGACGTGTGTGGTCCCTACAAATACACCTCACCCCTGTGAGCTCACCTGAGTCAGCTGACTGGATGAGCACGCGGAGGGCGTGGCCACCGACCTAGTAACCAGTTTCCAGGGAGGGCTGAGGGCGTCCGCTGGTTTGGTATCCGACCAGCTCAGCCGCGCAAGTCAGTCAGTGGGACCGGAGATCTGCGCGCAGGACAGGGGAGGGAACCGGATCGAAGCGCACCGCCCGGCGCACGTCTCCTGCTCCCGTTTTTCTTCCCCCCCCCCGCCCCCGACTCCGATTCCGCCTCTTTTTCGGATGCTGCATGAAATCCATCCCCGCGTCAACAACACACCTCTGACGGACAAAGCATGGACAGCCAAGGGAGCCGCTGCAAGATCGTGGTGGTAGGGGACACGCAGTGTGGGAAAACGGCGCTCCTGCACGTTTTCGCCAAGGATTCCTATCCAGAGGTAGGTACAGAAAAAAGAAAGATTAAAAAAAAAAAGTTAAGAGATCCTAAATTTAAAAAGGTATTGAGATCGAGAATCCTCCCGGAGATCGGGTCAACTTGTTGTGGAGGTCAGATCCACCTGCGGGAAGAGGAGAGAACGCGCTGGTGTTGGAGATGCGCGTTCAAAGGCTATAACCTTCCTGTAACGGGTGTTTATTCTGCCTATAAAACTTTAACGCGTTGTCTGCGATTCTTTTATTATCATCATCCATCCATCCATCCATCCATCCATCCATCCATCCATCCATCCGCAAACGTGTTGTTTTATTTGCTGCATAATTTGAAATCCAATTCTCACATTTACCTGGTGAATCGTGCGCTCTTCACGCATCTGAATCCGTTCTCCTTCCAGAACTACGTGCCCACCGTGTTTGAGAACTACACCGCCAGTTTCGAGATAGAAAAGCACAGGATCGAGCTGAACATGTGGGACACATCAGGTAAGACGATTCCACCGAATCGACTCATCGTTTTCTCAACTTTTTTTTTTTTTTTTTACCCCCCCCTCCGGAGTGTTAAAAACACGTGAACGTCACACGGATGTCACGTCTGCACCATTTCTGCTTGTTGTTGCGTTTTGCCTTCCAGCCGCGTTGTGTTTTGCATTCCCTGCGCTCTTCCCATGCTCCTTCTGTGGGGGTGGAGGGGTTAGTGGGTTAGGGTTGCGTGGATAATTGAAACAGGATGGGCCTGAAGCGACCACTAATTGCCCCAACCGTTTAGGTGTCTTCATCATGATCCGATAGGGGCGGGATCCTTGGCACTATGGTGACGTCAGAAGTTCCTCCTTTGGTTTTAGGCTTGATTCCCAATGCATGAAGTATCAGTAGTTTGTTTTTTTTTCCCATTCAGGAATATTTTGATTGAATTCAGTAGATTTTTATGAGTTTGGCCACCAGGAATTAAATTTCTTCCAATTTTGTCAGCTTGGACGGATCAACGTCTCTCAGCTGCACTGAGTTCTGCCTTCCATCACCGTCCTCTCCGGGCCAGAGCGTCCCGTCGGTTGTCTGACCGGTCGGAGGATTGAATCTGGGTGGGAATTCCTCCTTTTACCATAAACATTCCCAAAAAAAAATCTCCAACTCTCTTCTGGGAGAGTTTTCATGTTGAACGGTGACTCGATGAAAGAATGTTGTTTTTGCCGGGACCTCGCTGCGACCCTGAGACTTAAATCTACCAGAGCCTGACAGTCAGGGGTCAGGGTCCTCTGGGGGGGGGGGGGGGGGGCACAACTCAGACACAGGCCTTATCTGTGCGCTGTTAGAGCTTAATGATGTAGCGGGAATGTTTTGCTTCTGTCTGTCTTTAAAAGCCTAAACCACCCTGGGCAAGCTTTAATCTCCCCATCCCACAGTAAACATGGCGTCACCCACCCCACAGGGCGAATGTGTGTGTGTGTGTGTGTGTGTGTGTGTGTCACACTCGGCCTGGTGGCATCATCTTTTACAGAGACCCAAATCAATAATGCGATCCCCACCATTAGTGGATTTACTGTGGTGGAGTAAATGTCGCCGGGCTTCGGCACAGCGTTAGTAAACTCTGATTTCACCGCCGGCCGCTCGCTCGCCATCTTGACAGCGCTGACCTTTTGGGGAAACTTAAAACTTGGAAGTCCAAAATGGAGGAACTTGTCACAGTAATTGCGCGCCGGGAGATATTTCCTCTCTCGGCTCTCCGTTTCCTTTTCATGAAATTGGTTGAGAGTGTCGACACCGGTCTCGGTTCCTTCTCACCTCCAGCGGTTCTGCATCGTCTGCCTTCCTTCTGGTGAATTCCGCCCGCCGTTGCCCGACGGACACTCACAAAGCGTTATTGATCGCTGTCCAAGGTGAGGCTACTTGAATAGCCTCGGTTCACATCGCTCCGACGTGCTCCGATGTGTGTTTTCCATTTAAAAAAACGCTCGCCATGGTCAGAAGCCGACCATTGATCTGTTTGGTCTCATTAATTCCGGTCGGTTGCAGGACGGTCGAGCGCCGGGGTTGAAGTGTTTATCCGATTGAAGTATTTACTGTGTTTGTCTCGCTGCTCTAAATGAATGGGTGCTTCAAGACGGAAAAACACATGACTTCTGGGAAGCGGAGCTCAACAGCCAGCGATCAGAAAGAGATGGAATGAATTTAAACGGAAGGGGTGACGTTCGGTTTCACCGCCGCGCGTCTCCCTGTCTTAATTAACTTTTAAAGCAACCCAAGCTGTTAAGCAGTTAAATGTCAATGCGGCGTGGAGATAGCTAGTCTAAGGGCCATTAGCGATGACTGTCTGCTCTTACATGGGGGGGGTCCTGTGGTCGACACCCCAGCCTGGAGCATTAAAGTGCTCTTCCTCGCTTCCCAATACGGGAAAGCTGCCTGGGAAAGATTCCCTTTAGCTCTGGCGTCAGACTAATACCTCCCTAAGAGGCAGGCAAGTCCGAGTCGCCACAGGCCGGGGGGGGGTGGGGTGGGGTTCCCCAAGCTTCATCCAGACTTCTTCACTTCCAACCCTCTGAGTGACCCCATTCTCACAAATCAGGTTCTTTCCAGTGGTGCGTTCAAGTGTCACCCCACAAGAATCTGGATTTCCTTCTGTGTTTTGTTGATGACATCTTTATTTATCTTAACCATCATGTCTCTCACTGGGCATCTTCTTATTCTGACGACCCAATTATCTTTGTGTTTATTCCACCAAAAAGCTGCTGTTGGTCATGCTGGGAACACAAAATGTGTCACTTGTTGTGCTTGCGAAGGATTTTTTTTTTCTCCTGCCAACAAGAAGCGTAAAAGCTTTTCTGCGTGAAGCTCTATTGTGAAGCACAGCTAGAGATCGAGAGCAGAAAACACATTTATATGAGCATGTCACTGATTATCACTCTTAAGGGAGTCTAATATATAATTTTGAATGTTTCTCCACAAGACTAAGAAGTCTGATGTGTTTTTTAATTGCTGATTTCAGAGGTGTGATGGTTTGTTTGCTCCATGACGACAAGACGTTGCAGGAGTGGAACGCCACTCCTGTCGCCGACCGCGTTCTTGCTCTCATACCGACTCCCCGGCATTCCTGGCGCCTTTCTGCTCTTGAGAACGAACGCCACATTCTGGGCTCGCTGGACCGGTATGATCGGGAGGCCTGTGAAAACACGCTGCGTTTCAATGGGCTCCGTTCCCCTCCACGCTTTGTGTTTGATCAATCTTTAATAGGGAATGAGCGAACTAAAGCCACGCAGGGGCAGAAATAAAGACAACAATCCCGCCTCCTCCCCCCTGTTCCCCTGCCTCCCTCGGACCCGGCGATTCGCCGGAGATACCATCAGGTTTTTGCTCGATTCGTTTGGCGCCCCCGCAATGTTACACCCGACGATAAATGATTAAAAGCCTGGATTCTAGTGTTCCGATCTGAGAATGTGGAGTCCGTTCGGGGCGGTTGCTTGTCATGTCACATGAAATGCTTCTTTTGTTTATTCCTAAACGACCTCCTGCAGCAGGGTGACGACATTCTTTCCAGCATTGCTCGCGAGCCTGAACCCTATGCAACCGGCCTCGGAGCTGGAAGAGTCGTTCGTCGTCTTTGCTCAGCTGGCCCCGGGCGATAACCGCTTCAATGAAACCTGTTTGGAGTATTCTGGAGGTTGCCCCCCCCCCCTTTTCCTTCCTCCTTCTCTTCCCACCCCCATGCTGCTTGACAGTTTCAGGTGATGAGTAAACACTCAAAACGACAGGAAAGTTGGAGTTCATCCCATTCGTTACATAATCGTCCTGATTGCGACTGTTTGCGCTAACCGCTAGTATTTTAGCACCTGATCCCGAATGGAACGGAATCGTCGTATGTTCTTTATACATTGATGTTCGAGCGTCGCCTGTTGATGATGTCGTTTTGGTCACGCTTTATTCCTCTACGGGCGAAACATCCAATTGGCCTTTGGCTCCGCCGACTGTTTATGTGGAGGCTCTTAACTTTTCGATGAGCATCTATTGACATAAACAACAGATGCTCACTTAGAGGCGAAGCCAGTGTTGGTTTTAATCCAAGAGGAAAAAAATTGGAGCCAAAAAAAAAAAAAAAAAAACGTCTGTGATGGCGATTTTTTTTAGATTTTCAGCAAAAAAAAGATGCTAATGGAAACGTGCTAATAGCAAGAAATTTAAAAGGCATGTATGGATTCACTCCCACACCCAATTTACTGGACTTAATCAGGCGAGCCAAGGCGTTAGACACCCCACTGACCCCTCCCTCGGTGGGTTGCTGTCAGAGGAAGGTTTAATTATAAGCACTACTTTTCCAATACTGTACGTCTTCATTAAAAGTTGTATTTACATGATGAAACTCAAACGGCTTAGTAAAATGAAGAAACAATAAGTGAACTGTTGATTTTTATGAGTTGTCGGATAAAATCTAACAAGACTCCTAAATTTATCACGTCTTTAACACCTGATTGCCATAAATATGAACCCAAACGTCACTTCAGCGCCCCCTCTGGCCGACGTCGGTATCGTGAAACCCCTGTGGAACCGCCGGCGTGTCGTTCGACTCATTCGTGAACAGGCATGTCAGGTCTTGCCTGCACAGAGTTGATGAAAAGGAACCATTGTAAATGTTTCACCACTTCCTTTTCCAGTTTGGCGGCTTAACTGTGACGCGCGAGGACGTCTCAAACACAAAATACGGTTTGGAAGAATGTCGTTCTGCTTGAACTTGAATCGCTTTTTTGCGAGGGTTGGGAATAATCTTGAGCACCAGTGCCAGGTCTCTAGTCCTCAGCGACGAGTCGGAAGCATGTGAGGATATTCACGGACGCAGGGGGATTCTGTAGCGTCCTCTGGGGTCTTGTAGTCTTGAAATAGGAGTCCCTGGGAATGTATTCCACTTCCTCCTTGACTCGTGTCAAGTTTGGGGCGAGCATGCAGCCTCTTTGGCAAAAACTCGAGCCGAAAATCCCAGGGATTACATTTAATAGCCGGAGCCGACAAAGACTCTTTACATCTTAGAAATCGAAAAGCGAGCGCTGCGTGTGGTGGAAGCCAATGTGCGCCCCGACTGACGTTTTCTAACCATGGATTGCCATGAATTCAGAGACACATATATATATATATTTAAAAAACATCTTTCGATGGATTATAATTTCGTTCAAGATTTCATGCAAATAAAATCAAAAAATATGTAAATCTGGCCCCCGGCCTGCTCTCCTTAGAATCTGTGAAGTGTCTTACAAGCTCCTTAAACAAAAAAGAAATTGCAGCCATTGAATCATAATTGCCCCGTTGTCACACATGAATGCATCTAAATAAATACAATCTGCAAAAAAAACAAACAGATTCACTCACACCTCATAGTCAAATAACTATAATTTCCCTCATTGTACATGTTGTCAGACTCCAGAATGAAGAGGCTCTCGTGCGCCGTGTCGCGTTTCATCGCGCCCCGAATGTGTGAGTGGGTTTGTGGGACATTGTGGAGACTCTGTAGGGCAGTAGGCCTTCCTAACTCCTGGGGTGGGGGTAGGGTGGATGTTTTATTTCTTGAGCAGGAAAGCTCCATCCCTGCACTGAATCATGTTCTCACGCCGTTTTGCACAAAGGGTCGATGAGCCGAAAGTGGGGGAAATGCGTCCCGGTTTGATGCAGGAGCTGTAAGACGAGACGAAGCGAGCCGTTTATCCGTCCCCTTTTCTTCTTTTGCTCTTCCTGCATCGACGCTCCACATCCCTGATTGGCCCATTAGTCAAGGCGGCTGCTGAAACAACGCGTCGGGGTCACCGGGAGTCAGGAGCCGTGCTAAGCGAGGGGTGGGCAGAAGTGCTGCATGAAAGCCAGCCAGCCACCCCGACAGGAACACACAGGCTGTAATTACTGCACACCATCACTTCTCGGTGGACACACACTCCGCCCGTGAGACTCGGATGCAAACACACACACACACACACACAGACACACACACAGACACACACACACATACAGAAGCGCTGGACACCACCTGGACCACACAAGCGTGTAGCCCCGCTTTAACATTCATGCAAAACGCCCCACATGCCCATCAGCCCATAAACAATAAAACAAGCGCTTCCTGTAGAGCCCCCCCCCCCCCCCCCCAAGAGGAGACGGCCACACGATCCTGCTCGACTCTTATCTCTGGCGGAGGCAGCTGTAAATGTGATCATGGATACAACCGCAAAAGCTCCTTCACACACACACACACACACACACACACACACACACACACACACACACACACTCCGTGCATCCAATGCAACGCTGAGCACCAGGCAGGAGTGTGTAATCTGCTTAAATAGCATGGCGATGACGATAATCGAAATAATCAAAATGAAAAGTTATTATGGGATGAATGTTAAGTAGACGAGTAAAAAGAAGTCTGTTTGCGCGCCGCGATGGAGGTCGATTAAATACGACATGGAGTAAAAAGGATAAAAGATATAAAAGTGTATTTTAGTTGAAATTAATCACCGCAATCACAGTAAAAGTGTGAAAGCGAATGTGTATCGGACTCAAATAAGCACTATAAATGTTACGATCACTGATGTTTAAAGCTCTGGCGTCATGGCAACCCAATATCTATTGCCACGTCTCAGTTCAGAGGCCACGTCGTTTGAAGGATGCGGTCTAACGAGGCCACGTGGTTCCGTCTGCAGAGAACAGCCAGTGTTTCCATCCCTAACCTTTTGCGTTACCGAGTGCTGCTTCTGTTGCCTGGCAACGCTAACAGCAGGAGATGATTGGTTAATTAGTAAAAGTGAGAAAGTGTTTCCAGAGAGCGTTGGGTCCGTCAGGTAGGATGGAGAAGAAGAGGAGCCTTCCTATCGGGACGCGTCCCTTTGAAGGATTCGACTCCTGAGATGAGATGCGGCTCGTAAACGTCATAAAAAGGTTATGAGAAATGAGCTTTCATAGGTTAGCGTCCGTCATCAGATTCTAAAATAAATATAATAAAAATAAATTTAGCTCATTGTTAGCGATCAACTTCTATTGACGGAAACTTTTAAGGAAGTAAAAAGATTCTAAATTTCCTCTCGAGCAAAATTTCAGTTCAGCAGCTTCCTGCTGAGGGTTCGCCTGTGTTGAGGTGATAAATGAGGTGTGTACAGTAAGTTTTTAGAGGTGTGTGTGTGTGTGTGTGTGTGTGTGGGCGTGTGTGCTTGTGTGTATGGGAATTCCAATAGCCCCCACCCCTGACCTCTCCTATTGTTCGTCCGCTGACCACAGACGTAACGGGGGCTAATGGGAGGCAGCCGGCGGGGGCACAATTCGGGTGGAACGCGGAGCAGCTGCTGCGACCAATCTGTGAACAGATTGGAGGAGCGAGGGGCGAGTAAAAAGCATTGGGGGGGTGGGGGGGTGTGGGGTAGCAGCCCCCAGTCTGTGTTATAAGAGAAGTGAGTGTTCCCTACATTGAAAACTGGGAATGGGGACAGAAGGAGTAGACAGAAGGAGAAGGGTACATCTGTGTGTGTGTGTGTGTGTGTGTGTGTGTGTGTGTGTGTGTGTGTGTGTGTGTGTGTGTGTGTGTGTGTGTGTGTGTGTGTGTGTGCGCCCCCCCCCACCCTTGAAGGCTCTTTGTTGTCAGGCTTGTTGGGGGCACCCTTGGGACGCGACCCACTGTGGTACTCGGGATGTAGACACAAAAACCTCGACTGTGTCACACTTTAAAACCAGTGGAGCACTCTGGTTGCATGCTAAACACCGAGGTGTGTGTGTGTGTGTGTGTGTGTCTGTGTGTGTGTGTGTGTGTGTGTGTGTGTGTGTGTGTGTGCCAGGAGGGGGGTGTAAATAAATTAACGAGGTGCTTTTGTCTGCTGTATGAAGAGATGGAGGAAGCATGCTTTTATTTTGAAACTTCAGTCTTCATTGACCAGAAGTAACGCGATCTACAACATAATGGAGAGGAGGAGGAAGTTATTGATCTCTAATCGGAGCTGCTTCAAGGGCACATGGGCTTTTTTTTTAGGTGTTTTTATGCTCTAGGTGATCCAGACGATCTTACATTTAGTTTGATTTTCTACTCTGTAAAATGAAATTCATTTATATTTTCAGCCATCTGATCATCTAACCCTCCTTTTCATGTTTTATTTAGCTTAATGATTTCCCCTACTACATCTTCACATAACCATGGCAACTGTACTTAATTTTCCTCCACCGTATAGTGTAGTCTGGGAATGTTAGAATAAAGTATTTTTTTTCATCTTCCTGTCTGTCCTGGGATGTTTTTATGGAATTTGAAGGAGTTTAAAAGTATTTTTTGTGTAGCTGCTTATAAAATGGAAAGAAAAATGGAACCCCGTGAACCAAGAAATATAAAATTTGGTTCCCATGTGTGACCATGACCTAAACCCAACAGGGAGTCAACAGCATTCTTTAAATTACCTTCAGGATAACAATGTCCTCGAAGGGTTTTGTCATCACTTAAAGGTGTGGCCTTGTCGATAATTTCAATTATTCATGAAACAGGAAGTTGCTTTAAGTCTATTATTTATGGTTCAGTCACATGTTGAACAAAAGTCCCAGCCTGAAAACGTTTATGTGACATCATGCAATTATAATCATAGCACCACCTGCTGGCAACAGGAAGTAAGACCTCTATGATAAACACTTGATTTCATTGGTTGACTTCAGACTAGTTTTCAAGTAAACTTTTTAAAAAAAATTTTTTACTGGAGTTTTAGCTGTGTGTTCATTAAAACAAAAGTGCATGAAAATAGAAATAAATAGAAGAAACCTTCCGTCTCCAACATCTGCAGCAGGACGACGGTCTAGGACACAGTTAGCAAAACACTAATCAACATTCAGCAAACATCTTACACTTCTATCATCGTTAATGCACTTTGTTAAAAACCAGCATCATGTGACCTGGGGGTATTTTCTTGTTAATGCTAATTTTCTTAGTTTGACTTTAGCATGTAAACGCCAAACACGCCAGCGATTGTGCTGTTGTTTTGGCGTGTTTCAGCACCGATCAGACCGTGTTCATGATGCAACACGAGAACCACATCTGTTTTTCTTTTTTTTTAAATCCAAGCAGCTACCGTAACAGAAAACCCAACTAAACGAGAGCGGAAAGGCTAACTAATGCGTCCTGGCGCTGAATCAAGCATTTGTTCTTTTCCGTGGCGGATGCCTGAGTCATCCAGTCAGACAAGGAACGCCACCCGGGGGAACTGTGCTTCTGTGTTTGCTCCCGGTTCCCTCTCTACTGAGTGCAACACAACCCGATGCAACGCCAGCTTTGATCAGCCGGCTTCAAACGGCCGTTCTGACTGGTTCTGCTGCTCCCCCCCCAGCCAGGGCCGGGTCCTTCCGGTCCCCCACCTCACCTCCACGGGACCAGAAACCCTCTCAGCATCCGTCTGCAACCCATCCAAGCGTAAGGGGATACATCTCTCACCTCCATCCTTCACCCCCCCCCACCCCCTGCCCCCCCCAGCACTTGACAGATCCCATCATTTATGGATGACTTTATTTATAAACAAGATCTTGGGTTCCTCCTTTCTCACCGCCGCCGCCGCTTTTGTGGAATTGAAATCGCTCTTGAGGTAGTTCCATGTTTCCCTGGTGGCCTGTCCAGGGGGGAGAGGGGTTACAGAGTGTGTTGAGGGAGTGGGGGAAGAAGGGGGATTCCTTTTCCACTCACGACAGGTTTTTCTTTTGTGTACCCGTGTAGCTGCCTTTTTAAATATCCTCACTTCTGTGGACGCTAGAGGCTGGAGGAGGGAATTAATCCATTTTTTAATAATGAAAAGTCTCCGAGCAGGAGTGCAAGTTTTGAAAAGTGTATGAGATTGAAAGATGTGTAGGAGTGGAAGTAAAGGATTTCATCTATGCTGTTTTACAGGTGAAAGA
Source organism: Antennarius striatus (assembly GCF_040054535.1). Classification (NCBI taxonomy): domain Eukaryota; kingdom Metazoa; phylum Chordata; class Actinopteri; order Lophiiformes; family Antennariidae; genus Antennarius; species Antennarius striatus. Next base: position 3,554,808 of record NC_090791.1, read on the forward strand.
AATGAACCGGAGTACCGTCTGTAGCAGCAATATGGAATATTCTTTTGAGAGGAAGCTTTTCAGAGCAGAGTGCACCGTGGTGATAACCAATATTTGGCCAAAGGATTAGGGTGGATATTTGAAGTTGGCAGGAAGTTTTTGGCCTGATCTCAATGACTGTTAAAAGTGGAACCGAAAAGCAAAGACGATCCTCATTGCAGAAGTTTTTTCTAGCTGAATAAGCAACCGTGAAGTCCTAACTTGTCAATTCAAAATCTTCACAAGTCGGTGCCACCTGTTGGCGGTTGCAGGAATGACGCGTGGCTGATAGCGATCGTTTTTAATCAGCCCGACTGAAAGGAAAGAAGGAGTTATTGTTTTCCCTTAGACTCTACGAAACATGGAGGTAGTGTCAGTGACATCGCCCATAATTATCTGAGGAGTCATTGTGAAGCTCGGCGAGGAGATTCTGGCTGTCATTATCCCGGCAGTGCCTGATTCCACCTAACTCCATGGGTATTTATAAAAAGGACACAATGCTGGAACACAGACGGCGTCTGTCTTGTGTTACAATTAACTGTGCAACGAGCCGTGTTATTGTCTAATGTTTGCAAGAAAACATTTCCAGAGGCAGCACAAACAGCTGAAGGGTCAAGTTCAATGACTGGAATGAAGAGACGGCTAAAGGCCACGTCCCCTAATTATGTGTCGCTTTAAGACGTAATGGAACTTAAACAACCAAGTTATATAAAATTCCCCAGATGTCAAGAAAAGGGAACGGTTGCCATGGACACCCAATCTTTTGTATCTGCTTGTAAGTTGGGTATGTTAATTGGGATCGACCTTTTCCTTTTGGATGTCCCAGTTGAGAAGTAACTCCTCCGTCTACATGTGGAGTAACTGGGTCGTGAAAGTTGATCTGATCAGCTTTGATGGAGCGGAAGCTAGATGTTCATCTTTCAACTTCGCAAATAACAGAATAAATAACAGAATTAATACGGTAATTCTGTGTTTGAGGTATCAGAACCGTCAGGGGATGCTAGTTGCTACTGGCTGATTTCTAAGTGTTCTATTTTGGGCCACGGTGAATAATACGTTTTGAAGAGTTCACAGCCACTTCCTTCCAATCCACTCTAGCTTTCCTGCATTGGTGGAACAAAGAGATGCCCCGTTATGCCTTCATTGGCCTTCACACAGAACCTCGAGGCGGAATAAAGGCACTCAAGCAATGCCTTGAAGACGCTACGTTGGACTAAAGAAATGACAAAAAACCGTTGTTGCTCCCTGTCCACCATCATCAGGTGTTTGCAACTTCCTGTACCACAAACATGGCATTCTGATTCCAAGAACAACTCGACGAAATGTCGCAGAGGAAGCCGCTAAAATACGAAGTCTTGTCTGAGTTAAAAGGAGTAGACAACTATATAAAACACTAATCGAGTGTTTTATAAAAAAACTTGATTAGTGTTTTTATAAAAGCGAGGTGAGGAATCTATAGATAGATCGAAGAAGGGAAGTGCAGCGCAAACCAGAGACGTGGACGCCAATCAAACATCGGGAGATGAAATGCACAGCTGGGATGTATCTCTGGTGAAACGAGACTGTGTTCGATAATAAAAGAGGAGCCGTGGGGTGAAGAGGAGCTGAAAGCTGAGTGCTCCATCTCCATATCCCCGGGGGCAAGCAAAAGCCCGACGGTAATGCTGTTCTGTCCCCTGCTTGTGCTGTCATCGCCGTGGCCAGTCATGCTTTTCAACCTGTGATTGGACAACAGACGGAGGCATTAACTCCTTGGCAGAACAGCTCAGGGCAGATCAGTAGCGAAAGGTGCTTGGCGCCCTTCAAAGACTGCACTTCCTCCAGAGGGAAGAGGCGGGGGGCTTTGATCGATATCCCCTGAGTGAAGGCTGCAGACGTGGAAGGTTAATGGCCATTTAACCCGGTGTCACCTTCATCGTCTTGTCGGCGTGCTAATGCTTTTGAAAACTCGACACAGCCATCTCTATTACAAATCAACAGCTTTATCCGAATATGTGTGTGTTTTTAGTGTACTCCCGTTGCTCATTCGTCAAGCTCCGCATGGGCAACTAAAGATATGAACCCCATCCAGAGCGCGGGCTAGCCGATGGCGCTTCATTTCTGGCTTTTTAATGATCTCGTCATTTGAAACGGACAGTGTCCTCGCCACCATCTGCTGCTCAAGCTGGCAGGTGAGAGCGCCCAAACATGTCATTTGTAACCGTAGTGAACCGAAACAAACCCGAAAGAGCGTGTCTCGTATGTTTTTTCAGACACTCATTACCATTCCTTTTTGCCTTGTTTTGCAGAGCATGTCAGTTGAGGAGGCAGTTCCGGGACAAATTTGCATGTCGGAGGCGGTCATACATGGTCACATACGTGTCAAACCGCCTTCAGATGTGGCCTGAGCAATCGTATCTCAGTGGGTCTTTCAGACCTGCGTATGTCCAGGGTCGACACTGCCTCTTGCACAAGTGGGATACGTTCCAACCGCCTTTCCCAAAGGATAACTGGTTATAAAAGACGCTCTTAATTTTGTATTGATTAAGCACTCTAGACAAACTGTGTTTGGAAGTCAGCGATGTAGATGCGGGTATTAGTTTCAGGTAGCTTCCTGTCTATTTTCCAGTCTCTGATAAGCTAAACCAAAAGGCTTCTAACTTTATACTCTAAGCATTATCGTGTAAGAGATGAAAATCCCTTGAAGCTGACAAGTTTGCCATCATAATGCTGAGAAAGTAAGGTAAATATACAGTAAATAAGACTGTCTTGTGTCGTCTGTGGGTCAGAGTCTCAAAGGGTGTCTGTGTCGGTGTTTATCACAGTTTGAGTATGACACCGATTGTGGAGAAGCCGTAACACTTCACAACACAGACCAGACACACACAGTACGCTCAGCCTCTAAAAAAGGATGATGCATCAACTGGCGTCATCTCTCCTTTTAGCTGCCTCGAATCATCAATGCACCGGAATCGTTAGCCTCCACCGTCCCTTTGGTCCCTCGCTTCTCCTCTTCCGTTCTTCCCTTTCAGGGCCTCACAATGAAGCCATTTGCATCACTCCTGGTTGCTACGATACTTGGCAGCCCAACTCAAAATGTTTTGCCTTTACTTTGAAGGTGGATTTCAAGAGGAAAACAGCTACAGGGGGAAGAAAGAAGACACGGCAGGCGCTGAATGTATTTCTAAGGTTACGTCTAACCCGGTTGCAATAACTGTTTTCATTTATTCGGTGACATTTGCAGAGGTGTTTTCTGCCTTAGCCCGGCTTCGTTTGTGCACGTCGGTGCTTTTCAGTCTATACGACCTAATGAGGCTGTTAGTTGCTGTTGACTCGCAGCCATATGTGTACGGACGCATCAGAGAGCCTGGAGGCGAAGACTATTCTTTCCCTTTACTCATAATGGTTTGCTTTTTAGCTGTGTTGGCATTGAGCATGTAACGGAGAGGGAAAGGGACAATTCCTGCTGTGATGTTGCAGATTAACGTCTTTGTTAGATGCTGATGCACAACTCTGGTGTCTTGAAGAATTTTCCCCATCAAAGGGCACCATATGTTTTATCGCTATGTTTATTTAGTCGTCGTCATGAAGTGTAAAGTCTCTCCGAAGAGGTTTTGAATTAGCTCTAATGTCTCCGACTGATTGTCCCTATAGGGCAGTCCAAGTGTCAGGGGGAAAAGAGGCATAAACGAAGCCATACCACAAGCATTCAAACCTTATTACTGTACATTAGCTCTGCGCTAACTTCCTGTCTGCCTCCACATCCTCCTATGGGATATTTCTGGCCTTTGATGGCGCTCATTTGACGTCTGATGAGAAATGCTTTCCTCCCACCTCTGTCACCTTTCTGCACGACTCCGCAGCTTAGCTTAGCGCTAATTAGCTCTGTGGAAATGAAGACAGAAATCCACTTTCTTCTGTCAGAGGTCCTCGGTGCTAAATCAGGTTAATGCTAATGCTTGACGGGGTTTGGAGGGGTGTTTTATGCCCGTCCTTGGCACCGCGTGGCAGGGTCCCGCTCCTTGCCAGGCGTCATAGCTTTTAGTCGCTGCTGTCTGGCTGCACCCACCCTACCCCGTCCCTCCTGCCCCATCCATCTCAACCTGCCTCTGTCTGAAATTCAATTGACCTTTTGTTCCACCTCTCTGTGAATGGGCACAGGCCACCTCTGCCAATAGCCAACCCAGAGCACTCATACCTCTTTATTTGATCTGTCCTGCTTTCATTACCTACCCAAACACCCACTGCACACCGCCCCCGCGCCCTCTACCCCGCAGAGGCTACATCCTCTTTTATCGCCTGGTCCCGTCTCTTCGCCGATGGGGGCGATGGGGCGTGCATCTCAGGCGATGGAAGCTGTATAGTTTACATGGTGATTGGATTTTATTTGTGCCAGCTCGACTTGTTTTTAACTCTCTTCTCTCCCTCGGAGGACTTTTATTCCCCCCCCCCCCAACTTTGCAGAAGTGCTGAGGTAGCCTACCTGTCATTCAAAGCAGCCCAGCTGGGAATGGCTGGGCTGTGATAAGACCGTGACCCGCTAATCATTTTGATCATCGGGATCCACGAATCGATTAATGACACCTTAAGTCAAACAAACTTGTCGTCTTTCCGTCACCTAACGTCTCTTTGCCCTCATTCGGATTCTGCTTTTATTCCACGGTTGCGTACTTGTGCACCTTGCCCTCACCCCAGAGTCATTAAGTCTTTTCAGTCCCCTCCTTCCCCTCTTTCCCTTCCCGTCTTCAGCTCCAACCTCGGCGCAGGTCTGCTCCGCTGTGATACATACTGAAAAACCAGTTTCGGCAGCGACATCACCTCATGTGTGACCGCTACCAATCAGAGCAGGCTGTTGTTCGGCGTGTACTTTGCTGACTGTTGGACTCGGTCCCCATCTTTGTGTTACTCCTGCTCTCTCAGCAGTACAAGAAAGTCGCAATATTCTGTTAATAAGGAGAAGGAGGGGGCTTTGAATCAACGATAACACAAAGGGGCGCTGGTTAAAATGCCACTCATTTTTCTTTCTTCTGCTCCATACTAAAACAGCATAATAAATTCAGTTTAGATATCTGTGGAGTTAAAAAGTACAATAAATTCGGAAGGATTCGACCACCGGAGGCCTTTCGGGAGAGATAGTTAATCTTTTATCTTTGTTATCTGGAAGACATTTCAAAAAGCTCTCAATAGATTTAATGAACTTTTTTTGTCGGGGTGGATCTTGTACCAGAGAAGACTTGATTAAACGTTTTACAGTTCCAGATGTAGTTTCAGTTTAAATTGTAGCCTGAGAGGGTATTTTATGACATTTTCGACATCATGTCCAGCCAGTCAAACTTAAAATGTGCAGAAAATAGAAATCCGGACATTCAGATCTGGCTTTGCGAATCGTCTATATCCAGTTCTGGATCATGGAATTGCCTGGCTGCCCTCTGTATGGAGGCTCAGTGCAGACCTTGGAGATATGAAAGGAGCCAGGAGGAAGTGGTTCAGGCTCAGGGTTCGGGGCCTCGTTTGGAGGGAGGAAGCTTGGGGAGCCCCACAACTCTCTGGATGGATTACATATCCCGGAATCCCCAAGGATGAGCCTGAAAGTGTTTCAAAGGACGGAAGTACTTCACTTAGGATGCTGCAACTACCATCTGATGGACAACAGATTGTCCATTTATCATGCATCCGTGATACGCACTCCACAAGCAAGGAGGCAACAAAACTATGTGGAGACTAGGGGTTTTAATGCATATTGACCGTGGCTTCGAGGAAAAAAAAAAAAAGGATCTCTTCATGCTGACATTAACATTAACAATGCATGTTTCAAAACCTCTCTTTAGAACGTCTCACAAGAACGGATTCAGCATATTCGTTGGCCCTTAATGGCAGAGTGCATTTGGTTGAGAAATGGAATGTAATGAAAATGGTGCCTCTCAGTTGGAGCCTGTAAAAAGCATCAATCTTTCATGTGCAGCCTGTTGCATTGTTCTCAGTGGGGCGGGAGCGGGTCACCGATGCACAGCCGGCTGAATGGAGGGGGTTTATGGGCCGCGTGCAGCTATTGTCACGGTCTCATTCCATCATTAACAAAGAGAACATAGTGATGCTAAAACTGGCTGTAGTGCCATTGTGCAGACTCCATTTACCCCGCTAGACAAATGCACACAGCGCTTTAAAACCGGCTGACTGATGATTGTGCGCCGCCCGGAATAAAGCTTGAAATCAACAAAGATGATAAAGAATTATCATAATCTGTTTGAAGGTGGATTAAATGCAATATTGGAGATTTAAAAAAAAAAAAATATATATATATATATATATATATTGCAAAATACGCATCATCCCACTGAAGTGTGTGAGTTGCAGAAGAAATGTACGAGTTCAGGCCGGTAAAAGCTCCCGGGAGCGCCCACATCCGCATTTCACAGAAAAGCCCGTATATTTTTACAAGCTTTCTAATGAGAGCTGTAAGAGTGTGAGCGCCATGTCACTGTGTGAACCTACTGAGATACCATTCTACCGTTAGATCCGATCAAGAGGCAGAAACGTGGAATCTAATGCAGGCAAAAAAGAATGAGGACCTCAATGCGAGGTCGATTCCAGAGAAAACTGTTGACCTTTGAGTTTGACCTTTGCTCTTAAGTTCAATGTTCTTACTGTTGTTAATAATGCGCTGCGTACGAGGTCGTCCATCCTCATTCCACAATTATTCAATTTGGAGTGTGTCTCTGAGTAACTCAAGAAGCTCTGAGATAAAAGAAGGTCAAGAAATACAGATACTTGAGTGCTCTCACAAACCGTTCAGATGGGGGTTCATTTGCATCGGCAGTGTGCATCCGAGCTGCAGCGTGTCCGAGTTCATGTCAGAGCCTCCGTTTAATGAGCTATCTGTGTTTTAATGACCTTTAGATTACCTTCCAGGGGTGTGCAGTATGTTTGTAATTGACATAAAGGCCATATGGTTGGGATGAAGAGCCTCGTGGGGTTATTAACGTGGCAGAAAACACACACAGGATTGTCTGAGAAGACGCTGTGACCTTATCGCCATATGTTATTGTGTGTCCACAGGTTCCTCCTATTATGATAATGTGAGACCGCTGGCGTATCCGGATTCGGACGCGGTGCTCATCTGCTTCGACATAAGCCGCCCGGAGACATTGGACAGTGTCATAAAGAAGGTCAGTATTTTAGATTTCATTCATCCTTTCAACGCTTCGAATCAGCGTCCCATATCCGCCGTGGCGCCGAAGAGCAGGACAAAAAAAAAAAACCTTCAGCGTTTTCCCCCGATCAGCATCTCATATTTTTTTGTGCCGGCAGCTCAACAATAGAGCAAATCAGCGTAGAGGTCAGAGCCTCTAATTCCTTTATCTCATCAAAACGGCCAACGGGTACTTGACCCTCGTCCCGCTGTGGAACGTAGGGTCGGGTTGGAGAATGACACGCTTTTGCAGCCCGGTGGGTTCAGGACGAATATCGGCTATGCAAATTAGCCGCACCGGCTGCAGTAATCCCTCGTTACTCGCGTTAATGCGTTCCAGGACCACCACAAAAAACGAAATTCCGCGGTATAGTGACAAACTATTTTATTATTTACAGTAATTTAAATGTTTATGAACCCTCCGCATACTGATATTAAATCCCCTTATATCTGTATGACCTTTTCCCACACTCTTAAAGACTGTTTAGAGCAATTTAGTGTCTCATGGTTGTGCACTGCCTTCTGAGGTTTAACAGAACGTAGCGCACTTCCGAATGCCGTCAGCCAATCGAATGCATGTATGGTATCACGTGACTACCTACTAATAATCCGTGATGAGGTGAAGCCGTGCATCTTGATGCGTGAATATGCGAGGGGTCACGGTATATCAAGAGAATCTGCTGCAGTGCCTGTTAAAGACTTCTAGACCTGACTTTCCGCAGGCGTTAAAAACGTAACTTTCATGCAGAACAGATGGTGGTAATTAAACATTTGTAAGGTGGCCGATGGTTCAGATGCATCAATAATGGAGTGGAGCTGGGAGTGAAGGCTGGGTTTACGGTCAGGGATGTGTTTTTACAGTTGGAGGTAATACCTATTGTATATGCAGGGACACCCAAGTTAATGGGTCTGTTTATGTGCACGCATGTCATGTAAAAACAGGTCTGCGCCTCCTTGTGGGCTCCCATCTTGAAGCCATGTGTTCGCCTCGCCTTTGAACTGCGTTCCATGTGGGCCCAAGACGGTTCCCACGGCCGGGACGCTGACGCGTTTAGCGGTCTTGAGGGGAGCTGCTAAAACGCCCCAGCAGACCAGGAGATCCAACCCAAGACACCAGTTTTTTTTTGCTTTTTTTGTTTTAAACAGGCAAACATCTCCCAAGCCTGAGTGCTCTCTATCAACAGGAGGAGGCAGAGATGCTGTCAAGCTTTTGGTTTTCCCATGAATCCCTCGGCAAGGGGTCGCCTTGAACCCTGACCTTTAGCTGTCGCCCTGGTGATCCCTGAAACTCGGGGGGGGGCACATGGAAAAGCTGTTGCACAGTCACCATCCCAAATTAGACTCTTGACCCCTGAATCAAACGGTGTCGCAAAGGTTCCCCGAACAACAGCTGGGGGCGGAGAGGGTTAAACAATCGAAGCGTTTGATTGGATGTTATCGGGAGAATAGGGATGGGCTTTTAAGGTCAAAGGTGGCCTTCAGACTGAAGCGTGAATGGACGGGCCGGACATTCCGCACACGGTATGTGGAATATTTCAAAGCTGTTGGGGACGGCGGACGGTGTTGATTCAGCTGAGGTGACATTTCATGTCAAGGTGATTTTTTTTTTTTTCTTTTTTCTGCTCATCCTTTTTCTGTACATAACCTGAAATAGATTTATTGACGGGGAGGTGTGTGAGGAAACTAACAAACATCAGCGACGGCAGAAACCTGAAGCGAGCTGACAGGAAAGAAGTTTGATCTTCATAATATAGACTTCTCTGAAACGGAGGTAGAAGACTATCCGCATCAGAGCACATTCAGCTCTTTCAATAGCGGCGTATCTGCCTCCTTTACACACTTCCATGTTTGAGCTGCTCGTATTGTGCAGTTGCAAATGAAAAAATAAAGCAAGGACGGCATCTCCATTTCATTCTCACAAGTCAAATATATCAAGGTTTCAGGACAATATGAGCGTTTTTCTCACTCACTGCAAAAAAAAAGCAGCTTCAATATGAGAAACAGAGTTTGTAATAGAATTATTTGTCCACGCAGCGGCATCATTTTACGTCATCATAAAATAATCAGTTTTCAGCTCGACTGAAAGATAAAACTTTTTAAAACAAGATAATTTAGAGATTTGAAATCTTTGTAATAGCAGAATGATTTGCAGTCATGTGACACTGACTCGCATTCCATTGGCTGAAAGCATCCGGAAGTGCGCTATGTTCCGTGAGTCTCGGACTTCCGTGAGACACAAAAGTGCTTTAAACAGTCGATAAGAGTGTGGGAAAAGGTAATACAGAGAGAAGGTGATTTAATATCAGCATGGGGAGGGTTCATCAACATTTAAATCACCATAAATAATAGTTTGTCGCAGTATAAATTCGTTATTCGCGTGTGGTTCCTGGCACGCATTAACCACGAGTAATGAGACTGTATTTCAGTTTAAACACAAGAACAGGCATGGAGGTCGGATCAGGACTCCCTCTGCACACTTGATTGCTGTATTTGACTCCTGTGCTGTTTGTTAGCATTAGCATTGACTCCCGTCTTGACTCACAACTGAGTGACTGACGTCCATCAGAAATCCATTTGTTATATTACTGGTATTTAAATTCACCGCCCCTTACAGAAAACCACACGCTGGTGGTGGTTGCTAATTTCCAGCTGTGAAATAACTAAAGACGCGCTTTTTACCAACAGTGATTTTCCTTTAGAGCTGAATGGATTAACACTTTTCATCGATTAGTTCTGACACACATTCTGTTGTTCCGGCGCCTCAGTTCTAAGGCTTTGTTGTTTTTCCCTTTTCTTATGTGAAAGAAAATTCAATAACTCATTATGCAACAGGGTAGACTCGGAACCCAGGAAATAATGATGTGCATTTTTACTATCTTAAGACCATGAATTCACCATGAATTATCAGATTACTCGCGGCCTTACTGTTAATATGTACATGTCGTCCTCGTTGGATGCTCGGCGGTGAGATGTGGATCAATGGATCATTAAAATTAGGCCAAAATCTTTAAGACGAAACAAAAACACAATCAGAAATATTTTAATCAAACCCTATTTCATCTTAAAATTAAGTTTGAGGTTAAAAAAAAACAGTACTTTTCAGACATTTTACATTGCTTTGGACTATCTACTTTCTGGTATCATAAAAGCCAAAGGTCATGACTTTATATCCGACTCAGTTCTGCTCAGATTGGTCAGAATCAGCGATGTATCCCTGTTCCTTCTTGTCTCCACAGTGGCAAGGGGAAACGCAGGAGTTCTGTCCCAACGCCAAAGTGGTTCTGGTGGGCTGTAAGCTGGACATGAGGACAGACGTCAGCACCCTGAGGGAACTCTCCAAGCAGCGCCTGATCCCTGTCACCCACGAGCAGGTGAGGCCAAGCATTCCCACATTCCTAATTTTCTCACTCATCTCCCCCAATATTTCTACATTTGTTTTCACTCCAACCAACTCGCCGCTGCAGAAGGGATCTGCTCACATCCATTCATGTATCCCTTCTTCCTCGGGGAGATGGAGAGATGAAGAGAGAACTAAGAGAAAGAAATACTCGTCCTTTCAGATGTCACCGTTGAAAGATTTTCAGTTTCGGATGGAAGGAAAAATGTGTGCCTATACTTTTCCATCGAGCTCCATCATGAATCACAAACTTTCAAAGGAACAGGGGCAGAAAAATAAATGAAACCGCACATTATTCTGTATTCCTGAAGATTAGAAGTTAAATGAAAGGTCATTTATATTTTAAAAAAATGCTCAAAACATCAACAGAGGCCTTTTCTGGGAAATAACACACAGATCTAAACCCCCCCCCCTCCCCTATCACTCCCTTTTGATTCTCTTCTTGGGCTTTGGGAAGAACAGCAGATTTGAGAACAACAACCAAAGCAGAAAAGAAATCGTAAAGCAATCCACATTATTTCCCCCCCCCCCCATCTTGATCAGTAGTGGCATTGAAGTCCCAGAGGAAGTGGTGTGAGAGGAAGCTTGTGCAACCCAATCAGCCACCTCAGAATAAGAGGTGTATGACACCCCCCCACTACTCCCCCTCCACCCCCCCCAGGGCATGTTGCTGGGGTTGGCATTTTGGCTTAAATTTTGCTGACAGGCGATATAGGTGTTGCTTATGTAGAGGGCCGTGAAAGGAGCGAAAGGCGGTTTAGTGGAATTTATGTCGAGGGACACATTTTTTCCTCGCCGCAAATGTAATATTCATGCAGATTTCGGGGTTTTTCAAAACGCTGGATGAATGGGGGTGAAAAGCAGACATTGATAAACGAGCGAACCCTTCTATCGCCTGCCACCGTGACCCCCTCCCCCCCCCACCTCCCTAAGCCAGGAAGGAGGGGGTGGAATGATGAACCGTTCTGTAAATCTGCGAATTTTAATCAGCTTTCGACGTGTTCTTTTTGTGCCCTCCCCATGTTGGACATACAAAAAAAAAAGTGGAGGGGGCTTTTTAACCACGACACAAAAGCCCTCAGAACAAAGGCCCCTCTTTTTTCCCCCCTCTATTGGTGTCTGAGAGCTCGCCGGAGGCTAAAGCACAAAGCTAAAAAATGAAAAATAAAAATCAGTAGCCAAAAACACAGTTCATGTAAATAATAGACAAATAAAAGAGAGTGACACGCCGCACAGCTAATGTCAAATAACAGGGGACCATTTGTGGCCAAGCCTACAGATAGCTTTTTTTTTTTTTTTCGTCTAAATCGCTATTTTCAAACAAAGTGGCGACTATAAACGTACGTAAGAAAATCTGAGTCACCAGGCAGATGTCAAAGCGGTGTACGATAAACATTTCATCGCTCTAATCCAATCGCCCGCGTTGCTATCCTGCTGCTGATCTCAAATTGAATTGCGTGGTAGCCGAGGAGTCACGGCTCAGAGTGACCACCGGGTGAACTCCAGACGTTTCTGCGCTAATCTCGCCTGAGATCTGATCGAGCTCCTCCGCCCGCCACGGTAATCTCACCGCCTTGAATCCATAAAACCTGCCGTTCCGCCTAATGAGGGAACTTTCTTTTCTTATATATGTATGTTTCGCCGACACAGTCGCGCTCTGTTCAAAAGCGTGCAATATATAAGTTCATGGGATGCAGTCGTGCTGCATCTGAGGCGATCTTTACATGTGCTGATCCGGCGGAACAGTGTCATCGTAAAACGAGAGAAAAGTGAATTCCTCTCTCATCCCGATCACAAGCCAACAATTTATACTCTTAATTAACAGGTTTACACAGGAGTTTAGTCTTCTAAGTAGCAGAAATAGATCAGAGCGGCTCCGACCGGCCCAGTGGGATCTGCAGCTCTGTTCCCAACGCAGACCGAGGAGTCACACCATCTAAATTATTCATGCCTCAGCTGGAAGGGCTTCGTTTGTCTCCAGATATGTTTAAATTGCTGACATTTAGTCCACAGGTATACCGGAAAGCTTCGTCACGGATCCGCCGCCTACTTCACGGCCATTTTACCGTCCGCTTTTTAGATAGATTCTTCTGATGCCGAGGTTTAATGAGGGAAACTCATGCCTAACCAAGTCTTTAAGCCTGAGGAAACACGAGAACAGATAGTTTTGAAAGATGCGGAATGCAAAGTCGACGCAAACCAGTGAAATGCGAAAATGCACGACAGGAATGTATTGGGAAAGTGCCAAAACGTTCTAGAAGATATATTTTGTCGTCATTTTTTGATCAAATGTTGCATCTAATTTCCTGTTTCCAACATTTTTCCCCTTGAAAAACTATTTGTCGCTTCCATTTTCAAACAATACTGAACCTCGCGTGTTTGCTAATTCTACCTCTCTCTACTCATTCATGTTCCAGGGCACCACGATAGCCCGACAGATCGGGGCTGTGGCCTACGTGGAGTGCACCTCCAAGGTTTCGGAGAACAGCGTCCGGGACGTGTTCCACGTGACGACGGTGGCGTCGGTGCGGCGGCCGCTTAAGCCGCAGTTGAAACGCAGCAGCTCCCGGAGGGGCCTGAAGAGAGTCTCACAGCTGCCCTTGCCTCCCCTGTCGGGTCGGACTGAGCAAATGGACCAACCCCCGGCCATGAGGAAGGATCGAGCCAAGAGCTGTGTGCTCATGTAGAGACCCAATATTCTAAAAATAAATATATGTGTATATACATAAACACAGAAATATATAACGGAGGAAGTCTATTTATTGTTTTTCTTTGTTGATCTTTTCTTTGCATCCTCATTTTTTGCACTGCAGAGGAGTGAGTGGGGGTAAAAAAAAAAGAAAAAAAGAAACAGCGCTGTGGAAAGAAATGCTTTTGGATTTTTTTCCTCTTTTTTGGTTGTGTGATTGCAGATTTCTTTAGCTGTTTACATATTTGTGTTGTTCTGAAATGATCGGACTAACCCTCTGGACACAAGGACGCTGCCATCGAGTTCCCAGTATGAAAACAGGAATTAATTTCCTGAAACCGTTGTAATAAGGGGGATGGCGCCGCTTTGATGGCGAAGGCAGTGACGTGGCGTGCCGGAGCGGGACATCTGGTGATGAAGCTTGTTGCTCAGCCAGCATGAGGACTCATTACGGCGCTGTTCCGTCTCAAGCTGCTCTCTGAAATGCTTTAAAGGGATTCGGGCGATGATATAAATGATGGCGCAAACCAAACATTTGGAGCTGGAAACAGTGAATTATTGTAAAGGTGTGTGTGTGTGTGTGTGTGTATGTGTGTGAGAATTACTACCACAAGTGCATTTTAGAATAAAAGTCACAACATATCCGTTTGCCTTTGTTTAGTTCATTAAACTCCGCTCCGGCTGTCAGTTTGATTCACTGAAGTTACTGTCACTATTTTAAAGTTGTTTCTTTGTGGCAAATAAAGTGGTAAAATATTAGTGTTCTGTTGTAATTTACTTTTTTTTAAAAATTTAATTGTGTCATAGCTGCAGCACATGACTGTTAACTGTGTTTGGTTGTTGGCAGGATTACACAAAAACCACTGAGTGGTCTTGGATCAAAATGGACCTCATTCAGTTTTGGTAGGAATCTGGATTAAGGGGGAGGATGTTTTTGCAACTGTAAACTGGTTTCAGGGATATGAGTTCGACTCTGGAAGAGGTTTGAATGAATTAAAAGACTGTTGGACCTCAGGGAAGATATACAGTACAGTCTACTGGGTGCCATTCCAGTCAAAGACTACAGGCAACAATCAAACGTTGGTGCTTGTCATCTGTCGGTTTTCAAACAGTCATGTCTGTGGATTTCACCTGTCTCTTCCCTGCTCTCATGTGTCAAACGCTGCAGCCCGAGGAGTGACTCAGTCTTTCATACTCTGCAGACATCAGCTGGTGGAAAACAAAATTGAACTGCAATGCAGCAGCACCAGAGGACCTCAGCGGTGCGTTCAAAGGACCGACTAGAGCCTCACTTCTATTCCGATGCAGCCGTCCAGTTGATCCAGAAGCTCCAGGCCAATCAAAGTCATCTTTATGTTCACAGTCAGTTCTCTGAGGTCTCGATGTAAGACTTTCTGTCGGGGGTATTCATGTTGGCAAGCTCATCTACCGAAGGTGAAACATTTGGGCTATCATTGAATGTTTTACCCTCATAACTGTCTGCCGTCTGGCTGTTATATCCCTACTAGATGTTAAAACACGGGTGGGATGACCTCAGTGCAATGTCAGAGGAACCGGGATAGATGAAGAGAGAAACAAGCTAAGACAAGAGATCAAATTGGACGCGGCACAGAGTGTGTGTGCGGAAATGTTAATGGACATCCACCAGCAACATATCTTTTCGGTGGGTGAAAGTTCCAGAGGATGAAAGATGTAGACTAGGATTTAATTTGCAGCAATTCAGTGGATTCACATTGGAGTCATGGCAATAAATGTAGTGGAGATGTATTAAAATGTCCCTAGAAACTTATGAACCTGCTCCTGCAGCATAATCATCGACACCACTATTGATCTATATAGTCAGTACGTTCTCGCTGAGGGGTAAGTCAAGGTAATGTAAGGTAATTCTGAAGGGTCAGTCGATGGTGAGATGGGAAATAAACAGCTGAGAGGTTTTTTTCTCAATCTCTGCGTGAATTTACTTTTTTACTGCTTGCAGACAACTGTGAAGCTTGTTTTATTGCCATCTCTATTTCATTCCAACTGTGCAAATCCTAACTACTGTTTTGATTTGCAATGGAGAGACATAAGAAAGCAGAAAGAATGGTGGGATATTATTTGGATGGAGACAAAGAAGGTGGAAATGAGACCAGTACGTATAGCTGTGGAATTAGACCTGTTAAATGCCTGTAGCTGAGAACTGAGGGTTGATAGACTGGTTCTCAATCAGGAGAGACGAGTGATTTAAGTGCATAATGTTCAATACATTAAATTATATGTGGTAATTAATATGTCAGAAACTCTTTGGTGTCAGAAAGTCTTTGGTGTTAGAGGGTATGTGGTGTCAGCAAGTGTTTGGTGCCAGATAGTCTTCAGCATCAGAAATACCTTGGTGCTAGAAAGTCTTTGGCGTCAGAAAGTCTTTGGCGTCAGAAAGTCTTTGATGCTAGAAAGTATTTGATGTCAAAGTTTTTGGCGTAAGCAAGTCTTAAGCATCAGAAAGTCATTGGTGCAAGAAGGTCTTCTGTGTCAGAAAGATTTTGCTGTTAGCAAGCTTTTGATTCCAGAAAGTTTTAGCGTCAGCAAGTCTTTGGTGTCAGAAAGTCTTCAGCATCAGACAGTCTTTGGTGCTCAGCTTCTTCAATGAAATGGAGACTAAAGGGCATCTGTCCTAGGCAACAGCATGGTACATAACCCCGCCTTCGGAATCTAGACGCTGGTGGTGATGGTGGCCAATGACCCTGGAGAAGCTGATGAATGAAGATGATATATGTTTGGAGACTGGATTGTGATGGAGAGTTGGAGAGTGTGCAGGAAAATAAAATTACGGTGTGTATACCAGAGTAGCAGGAGAAATAAAGTTTAGCCCGGGTTTTAGTCTTCCTGACTGAACCTACACTAGAGCTTCATTAGTCTTCTGGTGCCACTTTGTGGCGCTGGGCAGGTTTGTCCTCCTCAGCCTGGCTATGCATCAAGTAAAGCAGTCGCTCAGATGCTGATAGATGTGTGCATCTCACCATGATGAAGAAAAATCAGCCGCCGTCTTGTTCATGAAATTAGAATGGCATCAGAGCTTATCTTGACAATCTACTCCCACTCACAGGCAGGTTTATTACTGCAGGACGTCTAGCCTCAATTTCAGCAATCTGATCAGCCATTTGCCCTTTACCGCCGAGACACCAGCAGGATTAGAAATACCTCTGCGGGTTCACGGTCTGATTCTGCATTCTTGAATTTCGCTTTGATTCTCTGCTATTCCATGAGACTCCATCAAGCACAGGGAGAGTCCAGTCATATTCTACCCTGAACCTCCAGAGCTGACATCATCCACGCAGGAAGTACATGATCACAGACATTCTTGGCTAATTACTGCAATTTACAGATGGGGTTGTGTCCCTAGCAATAGCAGAGAGAGAGAGAGAGAATATGAAAGAGAGACAAAGTGATGGAGGAAGAGTGATGACGGAAAGAGAGACAGACGGAAGGGAAAGCGATGCCCGTCCTGCCTGCCGACAAAAGGCTAGAGAGCAGAGGCACAAATTGCATACAGTCATGAGAAGATTTGTAATGAGAAGCAATATGTGACCACGCTGGAATCACACACACACACACACACACACACACACACACACACACACACACACTCACACGCACACACGCACACACAGGAAGACATTGTTGGCATTCCACAGCCACAGAGCAGGAATTGACCATCGAAGTACGACTCGAGCAAATGCCTTCAACTGCATATTAATCCGATGACCTTTCCCCGTTACCTCTTCAGGTTTTCTTTCAATGCTGCTTCACAGCAGATCAACTCAACAAAAGGAGAGACCAAATCGGGGCCCCCCCCTTTCCCAAGGTGGCTCTGCAGTGGAAACACAGACTGTGGAGATTAATTATCCTACGGTTTAGTGCTTTCTACACTAAAGTGCTGCTAATTAAAATGTGTGAGCGCGTGCTACGGCGTTATTTGCGTGTTTGTGTATGTCTTTATCCGCGTCCGTCTACAAGTCTCTGAACCGAGGCCAGCATGTTTTTTGTTTTTTTTGTTTTTTTTAACAGAAAAACATTTTCTCTTTAGTGAAGCGGTTCGAATTTAATAGGAAGGGTTATTGATATTTAGGAAGGTTGTGCTTTGTCTCCCATCCTGCTTTGGGTGCACATACACACACACACACACACACATACACACAGCGTTTGCCTGAGGGATTGCAGGCTGTGTGTGAATTGTGTGACTGAGCTGTACAACAAGTGGGTCTGATAAGATGAGAGCGATGGAGTGGTTTGGCAATTCAACATCCAGTGCTTGGTTTCTCTTTATAATTAGAGCCCACAGGATGATAAACATCTTGGAGGGAAAATAAAACCTTTATCTTTTATAGCTAAAAACTCATTTGGAGTGTTTCTCAAGTGTTGCCAACTACAATCCAAACTGAGAAACCCGTACATGAAGTAATTAGCTTGTTTTAGCTATGATGTCAACATGCCTTCCTTTTTTTTGTTGATCAGAATTAAATATCTCATGGATTGCCATGAAATTCAGTAAAGACACTCATGGGACCTGAAAGATTAAGCTTAATATCCTCGTGATGATTTCTTGATCTTTCCTCCTGTGTAAAAACCACAAACTCTTCCCTCATCCTGTGAAATTTGTCAATCAGATGAACTCCAAATCCAGCTGTTCCTTCCTGTCGCGCACATCCACGTGGGAAGAGACCCCGAGACCCGAGATTTTTCATTTATTGCCATCATCGGGTTAAGTTTCAAGCACTTGAGACTGCATCTAACTACCTATTTCTAATTAGCGAAATAACCATGCTGACGTGCTAGATTCCGATAGCCATCATGGTAAATATATGGTATGGACCTGCTTGAGATCAGCTCGTTAGTATTTAGCTTGTAGCTCCACTACTGTACGTCCGTTTGCATCAGCTTCTACTTTATAGATTGACATAATCCACACGAAGAACTGTCTGAAGTCTTTGTTCAGCCGGCTTGATGAACCACCTGTTAGCCGCTAACAAAGTGATAAATAACCACAGTAGCTGAAACTGAAATGCTTCATCACCTTCTCAAACAGCTGTTCGCTACTTTAGAACAATGAAGCAGGCATCTTGAGTTTTATTGTGCCAGTTTCCATTCTCACGTCACTCAAATTTGAGGACTAAAGGTCATTAGCCTGCTGCACAGCATCACCATGGAAACTAAATCAGCCGATGTGACTGCTGCTCCTTACATACTGAACAATCTGTTCTTGGTATTTAAGCACGCTCTTTTCTTTTTTCTTATCTTTTTAAGGGTGTGTTAATAAATCCACTCATCACCCGCCTCATATCCACTTCAGAGCGTCGCCCATTTACGGCGGCGGCGTGTTGGCGAGACTCCCATTTAGTCGAAGTTCAATGCCTTAACAAAGAGCGCGTCACGCCACTTCCAACAGAAGGTGCTGAGGTTATTGTCTTTTCTCTGCAGCCGTTAAGACGAGATCATATCGCCAATCAGTTACAAGTGTGACCTGGTGTGAATGAAGTTTAAAATGAGGTTTCAAAAGGAAAGGCATATCTGGTAATACGTCAGGGAAGGCGATTGTTATTGGGTTTCAATTCCATTTTCATTTAGAATCCGAATTGAATAGAAATAGAATTTTTATTTGGTCTATGTTGCAGTATTAAGTGAACTTCACTTCTGATGAAACTGAAGATACATGCAGAGTTTCCCTCTTTTGAAAGCAGAACTGAACTGAAACGCCTGTTTGTATCACTGCCATGATGCTGGCCAGTTAAAATATAACCTCGTTGGAGGTTTGATATTAAATGAACAAAAGCTGAGAGCTGAATTTGTTGCCCTTTGCGGCAGCAAGAGGAAGTCGACCGAGCATCCAGAGATGTGCTTGTGATGTCTCGACTTCGACTTTACCTCCAGGGGAAGTTGGAGTTACAGCCAAGACGAAAAAACAACGGACCCAAAGCTACAACAACAACAAGACATAATAAAGCAAATAAAACATGGAATAAAGTAACATGTGCTCCAGCCCGCCAATGTGGACACATTGTCATGCAAATCAATTATCTCAATTGATAAATGATGTAGTTCATATAGTGGAAATAGCAGAAGCCGACATATGAAAACATCACAATAAGCAATAATGATATTAAACATAGCAACTCATATTTCATCACAAAAGCATCAATGAATGCAAGAAACACGTATTAATTAAATTCAAATATATTATAATAATGAATTTCTATTGTGATTTAACTATTAAATCACTTATACAAAATCTAATTATAAAGGGTAATTCATCGAGTCAATGCCAATTGTGTATTCAGTCCTTCAACCTTAGAAATTACAGCTCGGATGATGCCCGGAGGCAAAGCAGGAAGTACAGCACACAATTCAAACCTAACAAACGTTTGAAAAAGTGAGGAAACCAAACAATGATGGACATGAACAAAACATCAAAGACCCAAATCCAAGTGTTAGCTTCACGTTGCACATCTTAAGCATGTTGTTAACTTTTAACTTTAGCAGCCACTAAATTGTTTGAAATGCACCAAAGTCATCATGTCGTCTACACTTACACCAGCAATAAACGGATGAAAAACACAGTGCAATAACAGGTAGGTGCCAATATACAGCATTTAACACAAGGCAGACAAAGACATGAATTGAAGGACTCACCAATTGGCTGCATAACAGGTTGAAACTAAGTTTAGTGAATCCACTTCCTGTTAACAGGTCACAGTCAGCACACCTCTCTCTTAAAGAGACAGTACTGACCAGACTGTTGAATTACCTTTAGCAGTACGTCATGTTGAAACATGTGAAGAATGAACAAAACTACACAAATAACAAAGACCACAGAAAACACAACACTAATAATACAGCAGATCAGAAATCTGAGTTAGTCTTTTGATGACTGAGCTCATATGTCAAAGAAATTTTCCCCATTTTAAATTACCAAAATTATTTTAATCTATTAGTCGAGTAAAAAAGCCCCAAATTCCTAAATTATAAAATGAATATACTTTTATCAACCAATAGACATGCAGACTTTACCCATGTACAAAAATATGTAATAATAATAATAATAATAACAAAAAGAAGAAGAAAGTGCTTTAACTAATAAACAGTGAATCATGCTGCTTTTGAAAACACAATCACTGAACGTCACACTGAAAATGCTTCACGACTCCACACCAATGAATCACGAGGGTAATTATAGTCCCTCTCCAGCTCTTTTAAGTGAGGACAAGCAAACTGGTCCAAACGTGATGTCAGAGGCGCGGCTGCTCATCATCGGTCATCTCCGGGGAGGAGAGCGCTCGGGCTCCTCACCGGCTCCGTCCGGATGATTATAGGGTAATAAAACCCTGTTCATTTGTGCAGCGCGGTGCAGGTTTGTCACCGGATAATCAGATGCTGAGATCCTGCTCCTGCTCGCAGGCTTTCTCACAATATGCGTCTGGTTTGGACAATTAAACACACATTAGAGAGCCAGTCAGGTGCTCTGTCAGTTCTCTGCAGTTGGATATTTGCTTCCACATTTCTACCCTGCAGGTGTTTCAAGACTATTTATCATCGGCAGCACGGTAATATAATTTTGATGGCGAATTATGCTTATTAGGAGAACAGAAAGACAACAAGTGTGTTCTTCCTGCACAACCTGATGGGATGAATATTAACGAACGGAATGCTGAATCTGACCGCGGTCGGTCCCTGAGTGAGTTTCCACAGAGACGGTGACGTCACGGCAACCGCGCTTCCGAATGTTAATGAGTTCGCAGAGGCCCAAGACGCGTTGCCACTTAGCAGGTGGAGGTGGTGCCACGCAGGAAACACGCACACGGAGATGATCTAAACCAGCATGTTGGGAGGAAATGACAGAAAGCAGGGATGGAGGAAAACAAGGGAGAGAAAAAGATTGTGTGTGGGGGGGGAGGAAATGTGGACATGTGCGGAAAAAACAAAGTGAGCCGTGCGTAATGGGACCCGTGTCGCCCGAAGCGCGCACCATGCGTGACGCAATGGGTGGGGTGTGTTTAAGTGTCCCGTCTCCTCCTGTTTTGTTAAAGGTCACTAAATTTGTCCGGACCTCTTGTGAAGCATCCTCCAAAAACTTCTTCACTTTATTACGCTTGTATTTTATTGCTTTTGCGCACATAATTTTTTTAATGTGTCGTAATTGCAAATTTACTTTGGCTTTGCAAGCACAGATGTGTATTATTCTGCAAAGAGCATTTGTAATTTATAAAGAGTGGTTGTGGGGCGTTCACTGGCTCCCGTCCAGCTCGCATTGCATATCGTCAAGTTGGCAGGCGACTGATTTCAGACTCTCGGAGGCCGGAGCGAGAAGGAGAATGGCATATCTGTTATATGAACTGCTGCTGAGTTGTGTAGAAGTAAAAAGAGGAGAGGTAGCACGGCTAGACCCCCATCGCAAGTGCGTGCATGTCTTCAACGTGCTTACACTGCATGTGAACACAAATCCATCTACTTTCTGTTAGGATTGTAAAAATTTAACAGCAGCTTCTTGTCAAGAAACTCAGCTATGAATTAGAAGTCATTAGAGTGTTTCCCGCCACGTAGGTTTGCTAATCTTTATCAACTTGGCGGGTTTTACTGCTTGCTTGTGTTAGCATATGTAAATCCTCTTATTTACAGTGTGAGCCAATCTCTTTGTTTTGCATCCGCGCGCGTGCGCGTCCACGTTTATTTGTGCTCGTTGGCGACGCATACATTTCACGCCCGGAGTGGAGGGACCGTCGAAACAAATGGAAAGCGAAGGAGGGCCCGGCCCCGGAGGCTTTTGTGCCTGTGTGTGTTTGTGTGGACAAAGACGGAGAGGTAATAAAGAAGCTTACTTTATGTCCTGTTTTTGGTCAACCTTGCTTTGTGGTGTTGGGTGGGCATAACTCCTGTTGATGGCTGAGTTGTGTCAGTGAGATGTGTAGCCTCCCTCCTGCGCGACACATAAATCACTGCCTACCCGCCGCTCGACTTTCCACCGTATACACCCATCACGGAGAAAGAGCAATGGACGCGGCAAAGAAAGTATTTCCTCAGTCAAACTTTTGCATATTTCTTTTAAACCATCACACTTTCTACTGTGGGTAATTTCCACTTTTGTGGGAGGTGAGTATCAGGATCCTTTTGAAGACAAACAGTTGGTCATACCTTCTTCTAACATGTGAATGAGGAGAGACTAGAAAGACAAACGATGGATGAGACAACCGAAGTTATAAAACGTGCGCCCTCGCGCATTCGCGCATCAAAAATTGCGACTTCACCTCATCGCGGATTTTTGGTAGGCGGTCAAGTGATACCATACATGTCTTCTATTGGATGACGGCATCCGAAAGTGCGCTACGTTCCGTGAGTCTGAGACTTCCGTGAGACACATGAATGTGGGAAAAGGTAACACACAAAAAAGCTGGTTTAATATCAGTATGAGGATGGTTCATAAATGTTTAAATTACTGTAAATACTGTAAAAGCTCGGAGTGCAGCAGGAAGTAGACCACCAAAGGAAGTCAGTTGCAGCTGGTGGTTTTTCCGGTGAAATTTTCAGACCAACCAGCTGTTTTCGACGGAGCATCCAACAGCAGAATGTCATCTCGCTTTATGAATTAGTCCTGTCACCCCAGGGTAGGCCTGGAGTCAGGGTCAGGGTCTGGCACGCTGGAGGAACGTTGGCTTGTCAGACTCGGGCGACCTCGCTCCGCTGCAGCCACGCAAACGTAAATGCGTCTCACGTTGGAGGGATTTCCTGGGGCGAAATCAAATGCAGTTTAAGGTTTGTTGACTTAGCCAAAGCCTGCAGACGAGAGGGTGTGTGATTCTGTTAGAAGTGCAGGTACATAGCTGACGGCTGGTTGGCTGAAAGAAACACTCATGATTTTTTAACTTAGTGGTTTATTTCCCTCGCTGCACTGTTTTCCATTTTCCACAAGCCGTATCTCAATGTGGCCTTCTTGTGTAGGCGCCTTTTGTGGAATTATATTTAATTAACGGCTTCCCAGAAAACCTTCAAGTGGCTAAATGTTTTTTTTTCCCCACTTAACATTCTCTTAGAATGAAATTAAATTGTGCTCTCATGGCTTTAAGCAGCATTTTTCCGTAGATGCTGCCCAACCACCCTGTTTATTTTTATTTTTTTTAAAACGTAAGAATGCATCTTAATAAGTAAACCGGATACTTCATATTTGATAGATGGTCCTCGCCTATCGCTGTTTGAAGTGTGTGCGTAGGCTAGGATGTATAGCCTGACACGATCAGAGGAAGAAGAACGACCGAGATAACAGAGAAACAAATAATAGCTTCTTTTTTTTTTTTTTTTAAATGTGAGAGCCTCCCGGAAGCAGGAATCGGAAACAGCTCGGCTTTTAGTACAGATGCATCTGTGATTGACGCCGCTTCATGAGGACATTACAGTAATGGCTCAAGAGCGTCCAGCTCTCCTCGGCGTCTCGGTGTCTCAGAAACGCTCGCCAAGGAAAATAAGCAGTATTTAAAAATGGATTGCCTGTTTAAACAGCATGTAAAATTAAGCAGATTAGAGATGTATACGTCTAGCTTTTGCATTCAGGAAGAACCCGTTCTCTCTCTCTCTCCATCTGTCTCTCATTCTCTACACTGCTCTTCGGTTCAGATTCTATTAATTCAGTCTTTATCTCTCTTTTGCTGATTACTTCTTTTTGCTAAGACAAGGACGCTGGCTCGCTCTGAACGGCCAGCCAAGGGAAGAGACGTGTTCACTGTGCCATCGCCAAGGAAATTAGCCTGTGTTTGTGATTTCATTTCAGATTTTTAGACTTAATTACTTGAGTGTGTGTGTGTGTGTGTCTACTTGGCTGGTGTTTGTGATGTAACGTGTAGCAGCACTTGTGTAGACAGTAAGCTCCACATAGGAAAAAAAGAGCACGATGTCGATTGACTGCTGTATATGAAGCGCATGTGTGGGCACCAGTAATGATGGCACTTTAAGTTGAAAGTCATTTAATGTAGCTCAGATCAAGTTAGTCTCCTGGAAACAAGATGAGACTTTTTGTGTTTCTGGGAAAAAAAACATGTTATTAGTGGCGTTGTGCGTCTTTGAAATGTGTATCTGGGTTCAAAGTGAAGGAAGCAAAGACATGACGGGCGACTGAATAGAAAAGAACATGAGTCCAATATGACAAGAGCGCACCTAATGGAAATCAATTTTCAAAACCCGTGGCAAGTTCAACGAGTCCACGTGAAGTCGAACGCTGTCAGTCATCTGTGTTGGCTGCGTCCGCTCTTTTATTTTTTATTTTTTAAATGGTGTCACTTCTCAAGAGACTGTTGGAAACAATGCTGACCTTGTTTCTTTTTATAAAACTGCAGATTTGTGCTTTAGTCTGGGGTTTCCTTTTTCCCAGAGGGCATTAGCCTATTCCCATGACAGAGACATGGCCTTGGCTACCATTGGTTAATTCAATTCAACATTGAATTACATTGCTGACCTCATTGTCTGGGCTATGTGCAATTAAATTCTACATTTAATAATACTGCTACTGTCCACACACAAACAAAGCAATCCATTATATCACCAATTTGCCATCATTTTGGTGTCCGGTGGCGATAACTGCCCTACATGGAGATGAGGCAACCTGGAGGATTTAATGTCTGTCAGGACACTCTTACAAATGTTTTATGAGAACTCTTGAAAGCCAGACGGACGCCGATCCATGTCAGTGAAAGGATAAATACACATTCAGATAACAAAAACAACAAATAGGTGTCCATGAAGGCAGCATGTTTTTGTAATATCTGAGTGAGGAGTACAAAAAACCCTAATACGGTAGGACTAATGGATGTTTTCCATGTATCGTGACTCAAAAGACATCATTAAAGGTATGATCTAATAGGAGGACTTTGGTAAGCCTGTTGTTAAAGGCCTGAAACCGGAGAATGTGCTGTTGGTTATTTATATATGCTTTGTACATTGATGGATGGAACGGCATAAAAAGACTTTTAAAATAATAATTTTATCAAGCCCTGGTCCACATTTCAGCAATTAACCCTCTGGCATAAACCCAGATTCAAATCCAGCATTTATATGCCACGATAAATAATGTTTTTATTTTCTGTAGCACATCATCATCATTATCCTCTTGTTAATCCACTGTATTAAAGTAGAAACCAAAATCATGCCAGGTTAAACTACAATCCCTTTTTTGAGTACTCCCTATAACAACTTCAACTTCATCATTCCTTCAATCTCAATCTCCTTGGAGATTCTGACACCAAAGACTTTCTGATGCTCAAGACTTTCTAAAGCTAGTCTTTCTGATACCAAAGACTTTCTGATGTCAAAGACTCCCTGACCCCAAAGAATTTGTGACACAAAAGACTTTGTGACATGGAAGACTTTCTGATGCCAAAGACTTTCTGACACCAAAGACTTTCTTACACCAAGGACTTTCTGATACCAAAGACTTTCTGACACCAAAGACTTTCTGACACCAAAGACTTTATGACACCAAGGACTTTCTGATACCAAAGACTTTCTGACACCAAAGACATTCTGACACCAAAGACTTTCTGACACCAAAGACTTTCTGACACCAAAGACTTTCTGACACCAAAGACTTTCTGATGCCAAAGCCTTTCTAATGGCAAAGACTTTCTGACACCAACGAATTTCTGATACCAAAGACTTTCTGATACCAAAGACTTTCTGACACCAAAAACATTCTGACACCAAAGACTTTCTGATACCAAAGACTTTCTGACACCAAAAACATTCTGACACCAAAGACTTTCTAATGCCAAAAACTTTCTGACGCGACAGACTTTCTGACATCAAATATTATTATTTCCTGATTGAAATACAATTCAAATATACCGTGGTTATTAAGGATTTTGTCAAGAGCTGCCATGTTTGTTAAATGAAAACACTTTACACATTCCTGCTTAACGTCTGACTGACTTCACATCGTCTTGAGAATCTTGTTTTCTCATATCCTCAGAGTTTCAACCGCACCTTGCTGTGAGGTGTGCTCCAGGGTTAGTCAGCTCATGGTGACATCATTCTTTGGTGGTGCGAATCAGAGGGAGTGGTAATAACAATTTCAGTGTTAGGTAATGAGGTTAAAGAATTTTAAGACAATGTTTTTAACTGCAGGTTTAAAAGGAGATGAAAACTTCAATCATGTCACTTTTAATTTCCACCTCACTGCATGGAAGGCACTTTGATTCCTGCAATGGCACTGAAAGCCTGCATTTTATTTTGGGCTGAAGCAATGTTCAGAGAAGACAGATTTTCTTTTCTAATATTCCCACAAGGATTTTCAAGGTTCAGGGTTCTTTTTTATTTTTACCATGCACATGGGAGATTTATAACTGCATTGGTGAAAAATCAAATGTATTCATTTGGGTTTTCAATGCTTTTCTTATTTTTCTGTCCTGAATGGAACGAACGACCTGTGAGGGTCACTTATTGGAAGGTTGGTGGTTCCATCTCCCGTTGGGCGAGATTCTGAACCAGACCACCGTAAAAAAAACAAAACACTAATTTATAATTTAAACTACAGTACTATCATTAAATGACTACATTTACAGGAAACGTTTTACAGTGTGTTATTTTAGAGGAGGGTGATGGATGTGGCGCTGAACACGGGACTGTCCATCTGCCATCTGCTCAAGGGCTCAACAGCACACACAAACACACACAGACAGACACACACACACACACACACACACACACACACACACACACACACACTCTTCCAGAATGACAGCTAGGTCACTGAATTTCACAGCGGAGGTCACAGCAGCAGGAGAAAAGCGAGCGATGGGTTTCTCGGTGACACTGAGGATCATCTTGTCTGACAGGTAAAGAAATTAAAATAAACAAAATCCCCTCAAATCCAGCATGGATAAACACAAACCTTGATTTAAACTCATTAATATAAGTTTTCCTCTCAAAAAAAAATTCTTTAGATGTCAGTCCGAGAAGAGGAAAAGCACCCATCGCCACACACCTCCAAAATCACTATTCAGGGGGAGAGCGATGACAAAGCAGTAATGATACAAGTGAGCCTTGAGCTCAGCATCAATATCTCCTATTGATTTTTCTTTTGTCCTGACGTAGAAAAATGAACAATTTCATAACAATAGACTGTCCCATTCAGTCTTCTGTTCACTCCCCTGCTCTTATCTCTCCTCATTCTCCTCTACAGGCTGTTATTGTCAGGGCTGAAAATAATGACATAATAGCTTTAGTTTTTCTTCGTCGGCTGCAGATGGGGGTTAGGGTTAGTCAGGGGTAGGGTAGTTGGGTGGGGGTGTCTGTTTCGCCTAGAGCACATATGCCAAATTCAAGGGCCGGGGGCCAAATGTGGCTCACCACATCATTTTATGTGGTCCGCCAGAGCATAAAAGGTAAGAGTGTCTAAAAATAAATAGGTCAAAAGTGTGCTTTGAGCAAAACTACATTTCCCACAATGCAGTTATTCAGCCCATTTTAACTTTGACAAAATTAATGTTTTAACTTTATTTTTCTTTATTCTCTTGGATAGTTTGATCCTTGATTGATGGAGTTCTGAGGGTTTAATAACCTGACAAATTAAAAGGATTTATGTTATAACAGACAAACATGTCTTGTCTGTGCAACTGTAATGTTTGTAACTTATATGAGTAATAAATTCAGTTATTTAACATTAAGGAGTAGTTACATTTATTTTACATTACATTGAGTTACATTTATTAGTTACATCTGGCCCTTTGAGGACAGCCGTCATGCTGATGTGGCCCTCAATGAAGATGAGTTTGACACCGCTGCTCTACGGTAATGTCATTTTAACCCTCTGGAGGCGGTGAAGGTTCAGGGTGGAGGAAAAGAGTCCAGATGAAGACCAAACAGTGGAGGGAATCATTCTGCGTCAGGTCTCCGTGGTAGCCGAGATAAACCCAGACAGCCTTCGCGTAACGCAGAACAACATCGAAACTCTGATGTATATTGATGAGAGAGCTATCTCCCTTTGACCTCCAGTAAGTGCATGAGGCTGTTCCTCGAAAAACCCATTTAGCATCTTCCCGGAGATGTGGGGTTTTACAGGCTTTTTAAAAGGCTTGGAATGACACGGCCATTAAATAAACATTCGCACTTCAGCGGCGTATTCCTCCAGCTTTTCCTCCACCAATGCAACCGGCTCGGGTGTTTTGACAGCGATGGCTGTGCAGCGATATCCTTATCCTTTATTTACAATACTTTATATGATATATGGGGGAGTGGGGGGCAGCAGCCGTCATAGTTTGTGTCCAGATGGCTCTGATGAGCTACAAGTATACACTCGAAAAAGACACAAGATGAGGAGGCGGACGCTCTTGGCGCTGGGTCTGATGAGTGTTCAGCTCGCGCTGCTGGGCGTTTGATCGGTTTTCTAAACCGTAAAGAGGCTGAAGGTTGACCGGCCACCCCTGGAGAAACGAGACATGTCAGAGTAAAATCAAATTAACAGCAAAACAAAGCAGCCGCCGCATCTACGGGCGACTGGCAACCAGACAAAGACACTCCCATTGGCTCTCCAGAGAGGAAGAGCCGGGCCTCCGCTCCCCATGTGGTCGCAGCACAGGCGAGCCAAAAGCGAAGACATCAAAGCGGGCACACACAAACGCCACACACAGGGTCTGTCTGAGGCATCTCCGGTCACGTGACTGCAGGCCAGGTGCACCCAGACTGGGTCCTTGGCAAACGATCGCTACCCCCTGTCCGTTTTGATCGGCAGCCGTCCCTCGTTTGAGGTGGCCACTTTTTGGGGGGGCTCAGGCCACCTCCCAGATTGTCTGAGCACCTGCTGCTCTCCAATATGCCCACCCGCTCCCCACGGCTTCACAACAGGCCACTCATTCACACTCCTTCACCCCAACCCCCCCCCCTTCCCTTCCACTTATTCTCTATCTCCCCCTGCCAGGTGGGACCAAACACATGCCCGCTGTCTCATAAACACCAAGACGCGCCAGCGTCGCCTGCTTAGCCGCAAGGAGTCCTGAGAGACGTCCAACAATCGCACAGACGTGTTGTCGGACCGAACGGTTCGGGGAGGAACCAGACAATAAGAAGAACAAATCCGACCACGCTGACAGACAAGAGGGATGCACGGAAAATCCAAATTAACCAGACAGAAGAAAGAAGAAGGGCAATTGTCTTCACAGCTGACGCGTAAGAAAGGATTTCCAGCATCGACAAAGGCGCAGCTTTCCACACTTAATTTAGACGAAGGGCGAAGGAAGCAGAGGCTAAGTACGAAATTGACTGCCACCACTTTGTTTGTTCACTTCCTGCAGAGGAGAAGAAGCAATGATGACCAATATGGCTGACCATGGCTCCCACAGAGCCCTCCTGCAAATAGCCATGTAATGCAGGCGGTGAGGGACGCAGCTGAGCTCCAGACCTGCTCTCCAATGATGGTCGTCACACGGGGGAAATCAAGCCATTACTTACCCCCTCCCACCCCACACACATCCACAGCCTTCCCTTCTCTCTTTACCTCTAACCACACTCCGGCTCTTCTCCCTATATCAGTCGGCCTGTGTTCCTCCGTCGCCGCTGATCTATTAACCCGTCCCTCTCAGCAGAGGAACCGGGGGCAATCTCAGTCTGGCAAAACCAATTCAGCAGACGGTATAATGCTCTCCACTTCAGCTAAGCTCCAATTTTGAGCGCTTGAACTGGAAATGACATTTTCACAGCTGGCTAGCGCTGAATTAATGCCAATTATAAAGGATGTTGGAGATGAAGATTCGGGGGAGAAACAGCAGCATATTTGTTTAAAGTTTAAAGTTAATACCCATTTTGAGTTTTCAACACCTGTGTTAAAGTTTGCATTTGTCATCCCAGCGCTGGGATTGATGGAAAGGCAGCCAATAACTGAGATCACAGCAGCAGCGGCGACATCACCGGCATCGGAGAGAGGAGAGGCATGAAGCGGGAGGTGTTTTTGTGGAAACAAGAGAGAAGCAAATAAATGGAAAGAAAATGATGGCACCAGGGAGGGAAGTTAATAGAGATAAAGTATTCAGCTGGAGAAAAGTCCCCTCAAACCCTTATAGCTGTCACCGCTCCATTGCCACTGGGAGATTTGTATCCAAATAGTTATTTTGCCAAAGTTGAGGGACTCGCCTGATGCCCATGGTGAGTATTTGGAGACCTAAAAATAACGAGTCACACACACACACACACATTTTTTAAGACTAACGCCATGCTGAATCATCCAGCCCAGCTGCAAACCAGTGGTATCTGCATTTGCACCGCCATCATGAAACACCGAAATAAAGTATGCCGACCAGTTGTCATAGCAACGACACACATGCTCGACATACGGAGGCAAAAAAAAAAACATTAAAAAAACCCCACAATGTTCTTGCAGACATTTGTGTTTTGCACCATGTTTGTAGGCTTTTGCTCCAAGCTGTTGTTTACTCTGATAATGTTTTTGAAAATGGAGTTTGGCAGCGCTGGACTGACTCGTGTTCAGCCAATCAATGTCCACTTATGTCTGCACTTATGTGCCTCAAGGTTGGGCTGAGAGAGTACCGTCGCTGGAGAGGGAGATAAAAAATGTCCTTCAAAACTGAGTTGTAAGAAGTAGAATCGTTTCGGTTTACGGCTGTGTGGTTACAATAAAAAAAGGAAACATCCTTGTTTAAAGTGTTCCTCCTTTCAGAAAAGGACTGTTATGTCTAGTTGCTACTGTAGATATGAAGTTCATGTAATGCGCGATATGTTAACATGACTATTTTTACTGCATTGGTTTGCATTTGAGATGTGTTCTTACTAAAAGGTTAAAAAAAACAACAGAGTTTTTAAAAAGGAAATCAACCCCAACTCAATGTTTCTGCCCGGGAGTGGCTGAAACTGTAAAGAATTCTGGAGATGTTCCACACGCAATAGAGCATTTATGTGTTTGTCAATAAAAGACCATTTCTTTCCTGTGTCATTTAGAGGAGAAAACAGCCTTCAAGCATTCATTTGTGAAATCAAAACAGCATCAAAAACACTTGTTTATTCCAGATAACTTTAGTATGGATTTAAGGATTAGCAATATTTTCTTCTTAAAAAAACAAAAAACAAAATTACTACTTAAACTATAATCTGTTTTTTTATTTGCATTGTTCCCTTATTTTACGTCTTATTTGATTTTTATGCAAATTCAAAGGCCTTTCTAAATTTTAAAATCATTGACTGAGCTTGCATCAAAGTGATATGACAAATTTTATATTTTTATGAAATAATTTGCAAAATTAAATCCTTTAATTTAGAAAAAAATCTAAATTTGACAAAATCCTTGAATTCTGATCTACTAACTTATTTCCAAGTTTTGAATTGTGTCATTTTTAGTCAACATGAAGTCCAACACTGTCCTTCTGGTGAGTCATCCTGTTCCTATTGATCTGTAAAGCTACTCATGCTCATGGTGCTGTTGTTGTGGTGTGATGTGTAGCTGAAATTAGAGATGAAATATCACACACTGTTCAGTCAGTGTATCATGAGAGTAGCGTAATTCTCGACGATGATCACACCTGTCACTGACACCATCTGGAGTTTCAAAGGTCTGCTTTCAGATTCAGAGCTCCCTCTCATTCCCTCTTTCTGCTCTATGTGTCCGCAACCCTTACCTACACTGGCTGTGCATGCTTTGATAAATCATTTATCACCCGAGTCAAGCAGGTCATACATCATAGCTTTTTCTGATGATGGACACGCTCCATATTTTGCCTGAAAAATATCCACCCAGCGCACGCTGATCGAATGGCAAAGGAGCAGATGGAGTTGTTGCAGTGCTGAGATTGCTATTAATGATATGTTTAGGGGGGGAGAAAAAAAGCAATCTGGAGGGGAAAAAATAAGCAATCTGCAAATAATGCCTAACAGAAAAACATTAATTGTTATGTCCCAAAGATGGGACTTTTTTTCTTTTCTTTTTTTTTTAATAAGAAGACATGTGGTTTTATTTAAACACACTACCAGTGCATTATGGACTGCCAGAGGAAACGAGGCCTTGTTGTGTGATGGCTCATCTCTGGAGACTATGCTGGGGATGTACTCAGCTCATTAAAATGAGCAGTGATAATGGGAACAAGCTTGATTATCTAGCTAATGACATGTTGTCTCATAAAGAAACAAGGGAACAACAGCACAGGGATTAACTAGAGCACACGGCAGTGTAAAATATTTCAGATTCACTGTCAGATCTTAATTGCTGCAGATGTCCACTGCTTGTACACGGTTTACTGGATAAACAACAGTCAGAGATTTGGGTGGTTTATAAGTTTCAAGGGTTACCATCTTAATATAGAGTGTCAGCATGCTTGACCACATTTTGAGTAAGAACATGCTGTTATTAATCATTAGAAAAACATTTGCACCAAAATAAATTTCTATCCAGCTATTTGTTGTTGAGATAATTCACTACAACCCAATAATGTCAGCTTGCTGGTAGCGCTAGAGCAATAGTCACTCAAATTAATAGCATTCAACCGCTGAGGACCATGAATGTCTCTTCATATTTTATAGCAATATATCCAACAGTTGCAGAAATGTGAGTAAAACCATTTAAGTTGTTAACCACTCAGGTATACCACAAGTATCTGGATGTGATGCTCAAATTTTTGGTGACGAATTATTTTTTACCATTTGTTGTGCTTATTTAACATTGTGCTTATATATAAAATATTTTGTACGTTTCACACAAACTTGTTTTGTTTTTTTCCTCTTCAATTAAAAAACTTTTCGCCATCGAGGATCGGCTTCCTGGTTACGTAGCGGAAGTGGGAGGGGCTTAAAGAGTTACCGAGTTTTGAAAATTCCAACCGAGGTACTGAGGAAGAAAACAACAATTACACAAACGAACAAAATGGAGCACAATGAAATATTAATAATATTCAAACAAAAAAGCTGCCATACGTTTTTAAAAAGGATGTGCATTTTTGGGTCAACACTCTAGACCTCCTTTCCAGTAAGTGTTTCAGCTGTATCTGATTTAACACAGCTCTGCACTAGAAAAATAAATATTACATTTGAGCATATTAATAAAAGTAGCGTCATTTTTTAATTTAAATGAGCCACAAAAAGTACAATAACAAAAGAAAAACCCCACATGGCTGTATCTCTCTCAACATTTGTGTAATTGTTAAATTTTCGTGTACCTGGCACAGCAACAGGTTTCTGCAGCAAGTTGTTGCAGGAAAAAAAGCACAATGCACTTTTATTGACTGAGAGGCAGCAGTGGGCCGGTGGCGTCGTGCCCGGGAGCAGGGGGGTGTTTTGTGTGTGTACCCATTTGCTCTTTCCTTCACACAGAAGCTCCATTGTAATGCTCCTGGCACTCAGCAGTAACATTTGACTTGGGCTGCAGAGGGGGGGCCTTCTGCCAGTTCCCCCCGTCAGGCTCTCTCCAGACACCTAAAGAGGAAAAAAAGAAAAAAGAAGAAAAAAAAAGAGGTGTAATATTCTGATTTATTTCTCCAATAAGGAGTTTGAATCAGAGCGTTATTCTGTGGAGGGCAATACATCAGAACGATATCTGGATTCATAACAGATATAATCTGATTCCCCTTCATCCTCACAGTTTACAAGTCTCCAGCATTTAAGACTGGAATTACATTTCCTGTGTGATTATAGAAGTCATCTTATCTAGAAGTCTCCACATGACTTTTAAATGTCAGATTATGCGGCTCACTTTTGAAGTGCAGCATCAGTAGCGCAGTTTAAGGTCTCATCATCGCCACCATCATCATCATCATCATCATCATCACCATCACCATCACCTCGGCGACACAATAGAGCTGTTGACATTTTGGATGTTTCATCAGCCGGCAGATCGTTCTGTTTGGAGAGTGGTGAGCCGTGGGATCGATCGTCAGGCCAGGTGACTGCCTCCTCTTTCGCACTCTGGTTCACCCTAAACAGGAGCTCGCCTCACCTGTCAGTCATCCCCCCCCTCTCCCCCCCCTCCCCTGCTGAGTGACGGCTCTGTCGGCCAGTGGGAGGAGAGGATGAACGAGTCCGGTCACATCTGTTGTTTCACAGACAGCCTGCGTTCAGCCCCAGGGACCTCATTATAACCCAGCCTGTAGAGAGAATCGCTCATGAAGCGTTCAGCCGCACAGCGGTTCACGCAAACAAGACTTCACGCTCAGGACAAGAGCCTAAACATATGTTCCTCGTGTTCTCTCAATGCAGGCATGTAAGTTTAACCAACCTGCACACCCACGCATGATTATGTGCAGACAAACGATAGAAAAGAATGATGATGAATCGTGCAGAACACTAAGCAGCGCCCTCAGCACTCACTGTTTTCATTCCGCTGTCGATCTTGGGATTTAACTTTGCCAGCATACAGGTGCTAACAGTGAGCAGATGCAGCCTTCAAAGTGCAAAGTGATGAAGTGGCGAGGTGACGTCATACACTCCCCACTGGCTGTGTCACCCACTGAATGAGAGGAACAGGATGGTTTGCGTCACATTACTGATTCTGTTCTGCGTGACGAAGCTCAGTGTCAGGTGCGAATCATCTATGTCTGTTTGTGTGTTGGTGTGTGTGTGTGTGTGTGTGTGTGTGAGTGAATGCGAATGAGCAACGACTGTGAATGCATAAGGAGGGAATGGGAATGGGAAGTGTGAGGATGGATGAAAACAGTGTGCATGCTGGGATATGTAGGTTGGCGTGAGCTGTCATGTCACTGCTGCTCTTTGTAGAAGAAGTTTCCCATTTACTGTTGATTACATCCTTATAGACACACATGTGAACATGCATACACGAGATGCATTCAGGTACCATAACCTGTTGGCAGCTCTTTCTGTCTTACAACTATTTTTAAAAAGAGATTAATGTAGGGGATCTTTCCAGCTCCTTGTGTTCCATAGTCTTTCTATGGGTTTAATCCTTAAATTTCAGCTGAGCATTAATTGTCATGTAAATAATTGTGATTAACGATTTAATTGTCTTCTGCTAATTTTCTCCCATTAATGTAGAACAAGTCTAATTGCTTTTTAATTATACAAATACGTCGCATGAAGAACCATTTACTGAAGCTGTCACATTTTTATTTAGACTTGTCTAGAAACTGCCTGGATGGATCTGCAACTTTAGTTCGGTGAAGTTGAGGACCCGTAGGTGGTTCTTTAAAATATGTGGGATGAGCAGGGTTTTTTTTCTACATCTTTTTTACTGCAAATGTGACAGTTTGCCTCATATAAGTTGTTTGGTTCAGAACAAAAGTGTATGTTTGCTTGGCTCCGCTGGTACAGGATCCATGATGATGCCCCAAGAAAGTACAAGTAGTCAGAGTAGCTTAAAGCTCAACCAAACGATGTTATTTATGACTCATACGTGACACATGAAATTAGCAAAGAAACTATGGTATATCTTGTTTATGCAAATAAATGGAAGCAGTTCCGCCATGCAAATACAGTAAACTCAAATAATCTGGATAAGAAGCAATAATCCTGAATGGACCATATCAGCGCAACATCAGAAAGTCTTTGGTGTCAGAAAGTCTTGCGCATCAGAAAGTCTTTGGTGTCAAAAAGTCTTGCGCATCAGCAAGTCTTTGGTTTCAGAAAGTCTTTGGTGTCAGAAAGTCTTTTGAGTCAGAAAGTCTTTGGTGTCAAAAAGTCTTTGGTTTCAAAAAGTCTTTGGTTTCAAAAAGTCTTTGGTTTCAGAAAGTCTCTGGTGTCAGAAAGTCTTTGTTGTCAGAGTCTTTGGTGTCAGAATGTCTTTGGCATCAGTCTTTGGTACCAGAAAGTCTTGCGCATCAGACTGTGTTTGGTGTCAGAAGTCTTTGCTGTCACAAAGTTAATGCTGTCAGAAGTCTTTGACATCATAAATTATTTGCCATCAGAAGGTCCTTGCCCTTACACTCTTCAGGGACATTGAGTTAGAAAAGCGTCTCTGCTAAGAAGAACAAAGATATATTTCCTCTCATTGACTGCAGACACTGGTGGTGGTGGTGTCTGGTGGCCCTGGTGAAGCTGAAAGTGATGAATCTGTGAAGACTGGGTGATGATGGGAAGGTGAAGGATGCATTAAGCATTACAATGAAATAAGGAACAGAGTCATATTTAACAAAAAACTAGCTAGCTAATAGGCTGACCACAAAGGTGTGTCACTGCACTGTTGGATAGATGTTATGAGAACAGCTAATAACTCAGCTGGTGGTCTGAGACTGTGAGACAAGGAAAATAAGATTAAACATGCATGAGAGGTATGAATGGCATGAGAAACAAGTGCAGCCTGAATGCACAAGTTGGCTGGAGCTCCATGATAATGGCCCAAAATAAGAATCTGCGACCTACGTTCTATTAAACCAGAATCACCATTGCAGTTGAGAGGCAGTCGAATGAATATCTTATGCGGTACTTCTATGTTTTATCAAGGGACAAACTGCAAACTCCCTGCATGCAACCTCAGTTTTCTTCGACTTCTGACTATCACTCACCTCTCTCCCGCCCTCACTCTCTATGTCAATGTCCATTGAATAATTGAGCACACTCTTTGCTTTTAGAGATCACCACTGACCTGTGGTCCCATGTGTCTTTTTTTTATTTTTTATTGGGACAGTATACACATGTCGGGAAAGCATGTCAGCGGTTTTCAGCATTTGAGATTCTCGGTCTTTGCCGATGGGTCAAGATCAGGAGTGGACATTAAAATTCATGAAGGAGCGCTTCAAATCTGAAGGTGAGCTGGTAGCCACGAAGATGAAATGATAAACACGCGTGCCTCGGGTTGACACGCACACACAACAAGCCTAAGGCCAGAGCGAGGCCACAGTCTTAGTCAACTCATCTGGGCTATCCAGGGGCCTTTGTGTCCACACCTTGCAGAAGCGTTAGGATCAGTCATTACATCTGACAGCTGACCATACTAGGCTCGGTTTGGGTAGTGTTTTTAGCTAACAGACTTATTTCCTATCCAGATCCATAACTGTCAAACCTCCGTCTCCAAATGGAGCGGAGAAGAAACTCCACATAGACAAAAATTCTACACTAAAAGGAATTTAATCCAGACTCTTACTGGCTGAAACTGTCCTTGATCAGAAACGTCGCTGTGAGGCGAGCTTGACCAGTTTCCTATTTATAAGATAATCTCTCGCTAAAGGCTGCACACCGGCTTAGACAATCTTTTTGAACAGGCGTCTAATCCAAGCGTCTTGTTCGCCCCAAAACAGCCATTTAAATACTCTCTCCTCGCTCATCCACTCAAGTTTCTGTGTTTTTCTTTGCTAATTGTTTGCCTTTGGGAAAATATTTCTTGTACTTATAGGTACAGAAATTATACGCGTTAAATGCTTTTACTGGTTGATTACATTTGGTAAAACAGCAAATAAAGTGTCATATAATTTGCTGTATAAATTCCCATGACATATAGAAATGGATTTGCATGGATGTATCTGTCAAAAAAAGCAGAACTAAGCATGTGAATTCATGTGTGACATCACTGACCCAAGTTAAACAAATACAGATCAGTAAGAAAATACAATAGCGGCCGGAATAATTCGTAAAGAAATGGGAACAGAGATGGTGGACTTGATAATATGAGAAGATGCTGTGAAGATGACTCTGAAATGCCTGATCAGTTCCATTCACATTCACCTTAAATCAGAAATTTCAGCCAATAAGGCTCAGAAAATGCCCCATCCTCTGCATCAAATGAGCTATTTGACTGAAAATTTCTTTCTCCATTTAGATCATCTTCGTCTTTCTCTCTCATAATCTCTTTTTGAAAGTTTTAATGGCTCACGTCTAGTCACTGCTTTTTGCAGAGATATAACCACGAGAGCAGCATCCAACAAGTCAAAAAATGAGGCCAGTGTTTTGGTGCAACGTGAGGTCAGGCGGTGGAGAAATTATCTTTATTAAGTCTACAACGACCCTATTGATTTTCTGTTGTGTGTCTGCCATAATAATGAAGGCGGCGGATGTGAATGCAGCCGCGGTGTAATCAGCGTACGGCCTGGAAGACAATCTCTGAATGATGAAGGGAAGAAAGGCCAAGCTGTGACAAGTAGTCGTCTGGCAGACTCACGGGATTCCTGCTGATCCAAATGCTGGGGGATTCAAATGAGTCTTTGATGTGGAAATACAGCTCAAGATGTCGTCAGAATTTAGCACCCGTTTAGACAAATTCAAAAATGTCTGGTCAATTCACGAGTTGAAGGCCGGGTCTTCAAGATTGTTGTGTATTCACTCGTCTTGGTTGGTTGGTTAGTTGGTTGGTTGGTTTGCAGGATTATGTGGATAAATCAGGAAATAATCCATCATACTCTAGTGCAGATCCAGAGAATCTTTTTTGAAGTTCCCGACACTCTCCAAAATAAGTTTCCTTATTGAACTTAAATCTACTAAATACTAAATTTTCCATCGATGTTAATCTATTCTGGACAAAAATGTTGATCATAAACGAAGCAGTCAACTTGTTTTACTTCTTATCCTACCATAGTCCCGAGGTAATTAAGATCATTACAGTAAAATCTGCTATAAAATCCCAACGGTCTAAAAATCCTGCTGATGTTCATTTGCTTTGACATTTTGGGAAATCAATTATGTGGAAATACAACCTCTTACATTATCTTGTTGGAAATGTGAGAGCACCTCTGCCTGCTGACTTCTACACAGGGATCGGAGGAAAATGGCATTTTTAGCATCTTTATGAGAGAGATTAAGTGAAGATGGTGAAAGGCTCATTAGAATGGCGATGGCTATGTTCAGCTATGATGAGGTAAAGCGTCTTGGAGATATCAGCTAGCTGGATAGCTGAGTACGAGTGCTCTGTGGGGCCGAAAAAAGCGACTTTTCTTTCCGGAAATGGAGATAATCTGGAGTTCCTGTGAGAAAATCTTTTGTTGGAACTATTCTCTTTTGTCATCATTGTACAGAAGGACTCTCGCTTGAGGTAACTACGACAACATAAGCTAGCTAATGTCAGCTAATGTCATTTAAAATCAATGTAAATCAAAAAATAAGTGGCTTTTGTGCAATTTATTAAATTAACCATGAAAATTGAGGCCATGATCTTTTATGGCAAATTCAGAGAAATTTTGATGAATATTTTATGAGTCACGTATAATCACCAACAGTAATTGAATGATAATTCCCCAATGGAAGTATTAGAATTACCATAGAATAGACTAACAGAATAATCACTGCACACCTACTGACCTAGCACTTGACAATTTTTTTCAATTACAGATGGCAGAGAGGCTGACACGTCAAAGAATGATAAAAGAAAATAATGACCTGCTTTTCGAAAGACGGATATTTAAACTTAATAGGAGATACACTCTCCTCTTTTGTCTCAAAGTTCCTTGAAGCTGGGAGATGAGAAGAGGTCCACCAGACGTGAGGACGCCCGCTGAACGCAGCGTGTTCTGTATTTCTATTCACAGCAATGTTGCCTCTTCTTGCGCCGTTAAAGCCTTTTCACATAGTGAGAAATCTTCATGTTTTCCACCTTGATGTGCAGAGGGCCAGCTCTCCAGGAGACGATGGACAGTCATTCTGTCTGTCCTCTATTCTGTGGCAGCGCCTCGGTTTCATTATCCGCCTGTTTGGCTCCTCTGGTCTCTGCAACAGGGACGCAACACCGCCTTACATTCCTACATCCTGGACTTCTAATTCCGTTAGCGTTTGGGAAGAGAGGATGCTAATTGCTAGAGTTCTGAAAAATGGACGCTTTTGCTTGAGATATGACCTCAGTTGCTGTTTCAGTTGCTTCATATTGAGATGCAGGACGTTTCCCGGACCATCGTCTTTGGTGGACTCGGCAGGGAAATTAAAAAAAAAACCCAAAAATGAAAGCATCTGTTTCAGCGTTAATGGAGTCTTCACAGATGCGCAGACATCCTGGCATACCCTGACAGATGTTAGGAATCGTCTTGGTTTTTTTTGTCTTTCTGTTATGCCTCTTGTTTCCCCAGATTCTCCAAATCTTTTTTGACAATATTCCAGTCTTTTAATGGCGAAAATTCCTCTTGGAGAACTGTTGTCCTCAAACTTAAGGACTGTTTTACTCCAGGGATAATCCTTTTCTCTCTGCATAGAAGCAGCAGAAAGAAACTGTGATCACCAAACTCTGAGATTTTATGAATCTTCGAAACAGTTTCCATCCTTTCCGGTGTGTAAATATAGAACATATGATGATGTATCATCTCGCTGTTCAAAAAAATGATCTTGATCTACTAAAAGTTTCGTAAATGTCAGATTAATTCAGGTAATTTAGAAAATAAAAAATAAACATGCGACTTTTATCTCCACCAATAGGAAGGCTCTGTTGCTTTTCCTTGCGCTGCGTGATTTGCTGACTCTCACTTGGGGTTTTGTGATCACAAATCATCTGAACATTTTATGACCTCTTTAAAGCCTCATGAATCTAATCTCCCGTCAGATCGCAGCTCCCCAACTTCCCAACTTGAGGACCTCTAATCGTTCCCGACACCGCCCCTCGTTTCTCCACCTCTCTTCTCATTGCCTCCCCCACCCCTTTTCCCACCCCCCTCCCTGGCCCATCCCTCGCTCCCAGACAGAGAAAGTCATTATGGCTAAGGATTAGATCGATCGTCGCTGGAGTGGGGGAGGAAGGGGGGAGGAGAGGGGATACCACGCGGAGAGGCGGCAGGCCTGGGCCAAGCAATTTATGCCAACAATAGAGCTCATCTCTGCATATCCTGGCTGCTGCTGCACACACACACACACACGCACACACACACACACACACACACACACACACACTCACTTTAACTGTGTTTATTTCTCAGGAGCGGAGACATGTCAGAAACCGGCTGATGGAGGCGTGACGTCATGACTGTCGTTACCGTGACTCAGGAATCCTCAAGCTGCGTGTGCGCGACAGGTTGCGCACAGGTTGCGTGTCGAGGCGTGCGTGCCTAATATTCCGGGCAGGAGGGGGTTAGTATCGGATTAAGCAATGGAACAGCCGAGCTTTCCATAAATTAACTCCACCTTTTGTCTTTATGTTTTACTTATTTGTGCCTCATTATTATTAATTTGGGGTAGAAATCCACGCAAACGAGGACGCGTGTAATCCTGTCCCTGCTAGGCGGTGATAATGGAACTTTTTTTTATTATTTTGCAGGTCGATGGATCTCGAGAAGATCCTGTCACTGCAAAATTTAACACACATCACCCAGTTCAAACCTAAAAATATCTAAT
Source organism: Antennarius striatus (assembly GCF_040054535.1). NCBI lineage: Eukaryota > Metazoa > Chordata > Actinopteri > Lophiiformes > Antennariidae > Antennarius > Antennarius striatus. The sequence goes on from NC_090791.1 coordinate 3,596,262, forward strand.
TTAATGCAGCATAAATGAAATATCTTTACAATATTGGACAAAAGATAAAAGCCGATGTCATTTTTCAAGGCCAAATCTGTCCTGATCAATAAAGTTTTCTTTCAACGCAAACTGTGCAGATGTTAATTACGCCTGCAGACGACATACCTGAGAAATGGCGAACACATTCAGACAAGAGAGTGCAGATCCCAGCGTCCCCAGAGGGGGAGCGGCAGGGAACAGAATACCCATAATCCCTTTCACCACACGGATGCTGTCCTTGGCCTTGAGAAGGAGTAGCATCCCGCAGGCGGAGACATGTTCTCATCTGTACGGAGGAGATAACTGCACCACACCCTGCCTCCAGTCGTCCACCACCTCCAACCTGCCTCTACACACACTCCCCCCGCCCCAACCCCAACCCCCCCATGACTGTCCATCACAGCACAAACACACACTTATACATCAAAACTGAACCCCAAACACCCCAGAGAGAAGAAAGATGGATGTTAAAATTACTTTGGACAGCAATGGTGAGAGTCCCCCCCCCCCCTCGGTTTTGTTGGCACTGCTGATGCAGCCACTTTGAAGCGAGCAGCCCATGATTTTGGAGGCAGATGAGGGAATTTGATCCCCGTTTTAAAGACGCAGACGCACAAAGGTTGTTTTTTTTTCCTCTCCTTTAGAAAACATTTTGACTCAAAATCAATGACCAATTCCGAATGAAACCTTCACAGCTGGGAGAAAAGTGCGTCTCAGGGTGTGTCTGAGTGTTTGCAAAAGGCAACCCACTGTCAGAGGAGATTATTATTGACTCTGCGCTCACAGTTCAGAGGACGAGTGTCTAGCAGCGACAACAGGTGGATAGAAGGATGTCAAAACTGCATGCTGACTGCACCGAGACGCAATCTCAGCCGAGAGCTCTTATAGCTCTAGATATCAGCGGATGGGGCGGAAGGGGGGAATCATCATGGTTCCCTTCGATAGAAGACGAAACAGGTGCAGCGAAAACATGCAGCAACCACTTCAGAACACAATGCTGGCCCTCCTTACGGTGGAATCTCGTGTTCGCGGACTCAAATCGCACCGCGGTGAGGTTTTGACGTTCCTGTCGAAGGGACTTTATGTCTCCCAGGGACGATTTGAGCGTCAGAACGTCGCCACAGTGGAAATGTTTCTTCATGAAAATCCCGCACTTTGCTGCAAAGCTGTCAACAAAGTAATTTTGCAGCGTTTTAAGCACAGAGAACCAAATTCACCTCCAAAAAGTATATTGGAAAGAACAGAAATACATTTGTCAACCTTCAGAGTTGTCTTTTTTTTTTTGTAATTTAGTTTCTTTGCGTTGTAAAAAAAAAAGGCGTCCCTATAATTCGCGCGGCTGCCATTGTGAGCGATGCCGGAATCAAATGAGCAGGAATGACTTGAAGCCATATTGGATTTAAGAGAATGTTTCATTAATGTGATGAATTACCTCGACGCAGCAGCTATAGATAAGTCAGAAAAAAGACTGGCGTCTCAATATGAAGGGATGAGACCGTCTCAAAATTGGATTTCCACAAAATTATACGTGGCGTATTGATACAGAGACGCGTTTGTTCCGTCTCCTGCATCCAAATCCACCTGAGGACTTGTCTGAGTGGAGTTTGCATCCTCTCCCAGTGAGTTCTGTCTGGGTTCTCCAACTTCACCACATGTAATATGAACTTGAGTGTGATTGGATATTTCTCTTTCTATACGGCCCTGTGATGAACTGGCGACTTATCCAGGGTGAATCCATGGATGCATGGATGAATCATTAAATGGAATCTTCCTCTTTCTGTTGTGGTGGCACTACTTTTAAAGATAACAAGCAGGGGGGCGGAGCCTCTGCTGGACAACACCTTCATCGAGGTAACATCTCTGACTTCCTTCCCTTCAGACAGAAAGTCTTAGAATTTCTGTCCAGTGTTGGAATTCTGAACAATACGCATTACATACAATTGATGATACAAACCAGCAGCTTCTTTCCTCCTCTCCTTCCTCCTCCTCCTCCTCTTCCTCTTCCTCTTCCTCCCTCCATCTCTCTCCTCCGTTGCCGGCCCAACAGCTGCTTCTCTTTCTGGCCTTCCTCCAAAGGGATGACTGGGGAGAATGAATGGGTTTTTAATTTCACTTGTTAACGCGGCTTTCTCTCTGTCCCCCACCACCACCCCATCCTCCCCACCCCCAACCCGTGGTGCCAACACCGGCAGATAGGAGGGAAAAGATGGAGGAGTCGGGGGGGATAAACAACAAGAGCAGGATGTACAAAATAAGAGTATATTGATGCTGAGTTTAATTCTTCTCGCTCTCCTGTTTTGTTGGTTAGTTAAACATTAAAGCTTTTAACTGGGGGTGTCTCAGGGCAGTGACATCGTTCTGTCAGTCCCAGCGAAGGCAGCTTTGTCTGTTTCAGAACACCAACACCCCTGACAGGTGCATTCAGGCCGCCTCGGGGCAAATATCTGCAGCTTTTGCCCTGGCTGCTCATGCATGTGCAGACAGAAGCACCACAGAGCCGACGATAAACATCCTCCTCATGATTCACCCGCTTCACCTCACGCCGGCGCTTCCGCAGAGCAAACATGACCTCTGAGCGAACCATTACGGCGGATTCAAATGAGGAAACAGGGGAGAACACAAAAGCTGCTCGTAAAGAATGCTAATAAAGCCGTCTCATTAAAATAAAAGTAGGAGGCAGATGGGAAGAATTTCAAATCAGCGTGTTTCCGTTTGTGTTGCTTTGTTGAATGCATGCAGATTATTCAGTTATATATGATTTATCATAAATATTAAGAGGATTAAGTTGACAAAATGTCAACGCAAGACAACTCTTGAAATTTCCTTCCATGGGTTGGCAGCTGTAGCATCCAAATGAGGTGAATAGGTGGTGGAGATGTTAAATGCACCTGGAATGCAAAATAATGTTTAAAGAGTAAGCAAAAGTTACTCAAGGACAGTTTTTTTTATGCAGCAGAGACGCATTCTAAAACTTTTAAACTTCTGCAGCACATAACCCCTGGATGCTTTCTGCTGACTGCCTGCAGCGAGCAGCCGGTGGAGTTGTGACATTCATCCTAAGTGAGATGGATCACAGGGAGCCTGTTTGATTTGAATAATAAGTAATTTACTGGATGCTGCAGAGGCAGCAGGAGGAGAGCACTCGTTACACGTTCCTGCCTCCGCGTCATCCTCCTTTGTCGGTGCAAAGGAGTCCAGTTGGCGGAGGACAGGGATTGTGGGTGGGTGGAGTGCGGCTTACAGCTGCTCCTCTGATCCCAGCTGCAGGTTCTATCCATCCACTTATCATTTCCTGGAGTCCATCCCAGTCCTGTTGAACTGTGGAAGGACAGTCTAAGAAAGTCTACACAAAAAGCTTCCCCCACCCAAGGTTTGCAAACCGCAATATCGCTTCTGTCAGGAACAAAATCACACATCATCCGCATAAAATTGTTTGATTTTTTTAGGTGATTTTATCCAGAAAGGATCAGGAATTCTGGGACTGATCGCAAAACTGTCTACCTCTGCAGAGATAGAGGTGTTGCATGGACAAAACTGCACAATGATCACAGAATAGTGACAAATAACCATGTGACACAACCTTTCCCAAGCAGAAGGCAAGGTGTGCCATCTAGTGGACAAATTTTAAAATTACACGCCCATCCCACCCCAACCCTTTCCCGGGATATCAATCAGTTGCAGGCCGTGCTTTTCACACCTAGGCCTTCAGTGATGTTGTGCTTAGTCAAACTTGCATAAATACATCCCAGAATACTGCCAACGGCTCCCACCACTAATCTAGCGTTCAGTACTGGGGCGTTTGTAACGTCTCTGAATTGAGACAAAAACCATCACTGCCGAACGGCCACGCCTTTTATTTACGTCACAAACTACGTCACCAAACAAAACCGGATGTGCCATTTACACACTGCAGTGACCATCGTTTATGACACCGTAGCTGGAGAAACAAAATACAGAAATACACTAACACACTACTAGACGTTGCATCGCTTCCATCGTGTATAAAAGACGATATTTTCCAGCGGTGACAGTGATATAGTGAAACAAATGAAAAATGTGAAAACTTAAATAAATTAAATGCTTGTACTCACCAAAACAGCTGTTCAAACAACTTATTTAAACACAAAATCCATTCTCCATTATTTCCTCAAGAACACTTTGATGACTTGGTGTTACAGTTTATCTGTGCATTGGAATTCCAGCAAGAAATCCAGCAACAGGTTAACTCGTTCAGGGATCGGAGACAGCTTCTCTTCAAGTGTGCCTCTGCGTAGCTTCTTTGTAGCCCCGCCTTCTCAGAGTAATTATCCAATCTCATGTCAGGTGACCGTGAGGCCCGCTGGAAGGCCTTGGAAGTCCAACTCGTGATCTGATTGGCTATCGCATCTGTCTATTAACTATATGTGCAGGGAGATCTCACTCAACCAGGCAACAGAAACTAGCTGAATTCTGATTGGATAAAACCTCTCTAACCTAAAAATAGAACACTGACCCGGTGTTGGCCTATGTAATATTATATCCCATAATATATATATATGTATATTTATACATATATTTAAATATATTTATTTAACGAAAAGGAATTAAAATTTAATTTACTTTTATCATAAATATTATCATGATTTCTAGTTATGTTAGGCCAGCAGTGGCCTCCACCACTGGAAAAACTCAACACTGAAAACTGGTTTCTTTCAACATGAAATGACAGCATTAAGTCAAATATAAGAGCGCAAAAGCTTTGAGAACATATACTTTATTACTTTCATATTTTTTAAAAATGACACAAAACTTTCCAGAAACACAAAAAGCTGAACAGGTGCTTCAGATAATCTTCACAGGGACAGATGCCCCTCACATTCACTGCATAGAAAGACAACCCTGTACAGAAAACCACCAGCAGAGGCCAGGGTAAGCCTGGGACAAACCGCTGCGACCTTTACACTCCTCCTTCTGCACCTTCCTCACTTCCTACATCTTGACTCCTCCTCACACACTCCATTTCCTCCCATTTATCCTTCATCTAGTTTTCCTTCTTTTTTTTTTATCCAGCTTTCTTCCTGACCCTTCACGTCCCTGAGCCGTCCTTCTCTGATTGGTTCCAGACGTGCCACTGAGCTCTTCTTGCCGACTCAACATTCCACAGCTGGAGACTACACACACACACACACACACACATGCACACACACTTCAACTTTCTCCCTCTCCACCTCCCTTCCCCCTCTGTCTTACTCAAACTCATAGAGCCTTTTTTTTTTTTTTTCGTTTCACGGCAGCTCAGTAAAACACCAAAAAGGCTGAAACGGCTCTGAAGCATTCCTCCAGGTAAAAGGAGGGCAAATGCCCTCAGAAGCAATCGCCAAGGGGTGACGAACAAAAATATTCCAGGAGGCAAATTAACTCTGAAAAATGTCACCATTATGCAGCAAACATTTTACAAACCCAACAAAAAAAAAAAAAAAAATCACTTTTAAAACACAATTTGGTTCGCATATATACAACGCTGTCGTTCACATGAAGGACGTTTTCCTTTGTGGGACAATGAGAGTTTCAAGTGTTGGCAATTATCCCCATAAAAGTTTCCTAATTTCCTTTACCAGTCATATCTGGTTCAAAAGCAGGTATTAATGTACAAAAAAAAACCCCCACATATCCTCATAAAAACACACACAGAAAATGTATCTGTGGTTAGAAGAAACAGGAATCACGCAAGTGTTAAACTGCAAATCCTTTTTCAAGGTGCACACAAAGAGAATTTACTGTCCTTTAAAAAAAGAAAAAAAAAAAGCTGAATGAGCTCCAGATGGTGACACAAAGGGAAAAGAAAACAAATGCTTAAAAAATAATGACAAGAAGCGAGTGGATGGCTAATATTGAATATTGATTTGAAGCTGAAGATAATAACAAAGTGCCGAAATGTGCACGAATCAATGGAATGTGAAAGTCTGATCATTTCATGACAACCTTAAATCCTGCAGTACCAGAAAAAAAGACAAACAAAAACTACCCAAAGACCAGCTTTCAATACAAAAAGTTCACCACTGAACTTTGACACGTGCACGATTCTCGAGTGCTGCCCCCCTTCCACTCCCAGACGGGTAGAGGTCACCACTAGTAACGGTCCTTATCGTCCTCCACACATTCACATTTGGACTCCTTCCTCCTCAGACAGCTGGTGCTGACGTGTCAGAGCAGAGCGAAGGAGGAAGGAGGCAGGCTCACAAAATAAAAAATAAAAAAATCCCCACACACGAGCATCACCGGTTTCAGTTCTCTACAGCGTCACAGAGAAACAGACGCGAACGCAACGAAACAACAAGACGACAAATCATGTTCCTGGTAAATACTGTTATGGCAATAAGGAAAAAAAAATACAGTTTAAAGTTGGATTTGGTCCTGAAAAAGACAAATGGATCAATAAGGAGTAGATCTGTGGCTGTGCTAGTTGTTGTTGGGGTTTGGTTTTTTTTGCTTTAAATCGAAATGGGAGTAGTAAAGCAAATATACACCAAATGAAAATTTACATTGGAACCAAGGTACTGACATATTTGATAAAACTAGTCTTATAATTTATTGCCTTCATGAAGACTTTTTGAGTAAAAGTTGTAGGTTTTGAAGGATCTGATTGGTCTGGAGAGAAACTGTCAAGTCTCGAGGAGGATCCAGTTTTAAAACTAAAAATCCGCTGCGCTCTACGCAGCCCTTTAGCATTTAAAAATCTTTCCTATCTTTTTTTTTTTTTTTTTTTGGTTTCAATAGAGATAACACGAAACAGCTAAATGCCACTTTGAAATCAGCCTCTCCTGTTTCAGGTTGGGTCCAGTTTAGATTCGATTTGGTCCTCATCGATCCTGCTACTCCGGCTGCTCGTTCAGCTCCATGTCGGACACCAGGATGTTCTTCTCCGTCTGCTCCGTGAGGCTGGAGTTGGTGCGACTGTAGCGGGCGCCTTCGTAGGAGCCCCGGGCCCCGACAGTCCGGCGACGGTACAGGTAGATCAACCCAACAATCAGCACCACCAGCAACAGGCTGGTCACCAAGACGACAATCAGAGTGGGCAGGTGGTCGCTATCCGCTGGGTGAAGGTAGAAGATAGAAGTCAGGGTTAGTGTAAATTATTCACTATCATGTGAACACAATGCAATAACAGCTGATAACTGTGCTTACATGTTGAAGACGCAGTTTCAATCCCTGAAATGGTAAAAAAAAGAGACATTTAGTCAACATCAACCTCGTTTTAAATTACAGTATTTTGTTTTTAGGCCATTTCTCCACCTGCAAACTTTTTTTTTTTTGGCTACGTTTTTTAAAAATTCTGCAGTCAACTTAAGGGTTACACTTGGAATAGCACCTGAATTGCTGTGCTGTGAATTGATCAGCCATTCGATCATTATAATTATTATTGTAGGACAGACTGGAGTGGGCGATACCTTCTGGTAATACACTGAATCAAAATCACGAAGTACATTGCTGAAAATTCTACATCAGACCAAGGTAAAATCCCGTGGCGTTCCTCAAGGATCTGTTCTTGAGTCGCTTCTATTCCATGTGCAGCACTTAATTTGATTCTGGATGATTTCTTTTGCTACTTATGCAGACAACTACAGCCCTTTATATTCACTGATTAAGCACCGAAGCAATCAATGAGTTGACACTAAAATCCACACAGACATCTATGTGCAGTTACAAATGTGGACCCACGTTTTTAACAGCAAAGTACTCATTCAGTTCATTGCATTAAAAACACAGCAAGAATGACAGAATTTCTGTGTATTTCTAAGTCATGCATTCATTTTCAAAAGGGTTAATTATGCAGCTCATCCAGATGAAATCCCACCATCAAAGGCTAGACTTTACTTTTATTGGTCTAGAAGGCACCAAATTATCTTGGTGCCAAAACATAGATCTGATTTACTTTGATTTCAGGAGGCATTCAGATGCCCTCGGTCCTCTGGGATTTCTTGTTTTAGTTCTAAGATCAGAACCTGCCAGTCTGAAGCAATTTTTATTTTACATGCTTGTCAGCTGTGGAACAAACTACCTGAGGACCGCTCATTATATCAAGGCTATAAAACATTTTTGTTTACTTCAGCTTTCCCATAAACTCGAAACTGCTACTTATCTGCTTTTATTTATCTCTCTTAATTTAATGTCTGTTTATTTACTTGTCTTTGCATTTCGTTTATATCGTCTTTTATTTGCAAAATTTTACTGCGTTCTACTGTGCTTGACCGTTTCTCATGCCCCCTGGTGTAATATTTCATTTTAATATTCTTATTTTTAAAACATTATATGTCCTATGAAGCATTTTGAATCGCCTTGTGTCTAAATCCTGCTGCACAAATATTCTTGCCTCGCTTTAAAGGTCACGGACCATCCCGCTAAACGTCTGCACGATCATGGAAAACCATTTAATAGAATCTGATCTCATCGACAGCCGCCGGACTCCGGTTCTGAGCACGACTTTCCCTTGCCTAAAGCTCGTCTTTGCTTCTTTGTACTTACTGCGAGGCTGCTTGCAGATGACTCCGTGTGTGCGATTTCTGCAAGATCCCGGCTTCCACAAACCGCTGTTGCTCTGGATCCAGAAGCAGGAGTTGGGAGACAGCACAGAAAAGGCCACGTCATGCGTCTCCCAGTTGGTGTAGGACATCTCCGTGTCCTCGCTCCACACTAGACCTCTACCTGCAGCAGTAACACCAGACTTGAGTTTTATCTTGGAAGGGCGAGGCATTCATTTCTTCCTGTTAACTTAACAAAAACGTTTCAGGCAATTTTTGATTAAATCATCTAATTGCATCCTCAAATAAATTAACTTTCCCCCAGATAACAACCCCCCTGCTTTAAAGCATTTATTTGATATGAGAGAACCCGTCTCTACTGAATTAATTGTTTCATAATTAGTCTGTAAAAGTAATCAATCGAACAGGTAAAACTTATCTGCAAGCAATGCAAGAAAAGTTGCCTAAAAGCAAACTAAAATTAATAAGTTTGGTTGAAATAAATAACTTTTGACAGTGAATAAGTTCGCTGCTGTACAGTGAGGTGGTGGTGGTGGTGGTGGGGGGCGTCTGAGAATGGGTTGCAAGACCTTTGACGCTGATTCCCAGCCATGCTCCGTGTGCCTGCTCCGAGTAGCTCTGAATGTGTTCCCACACAAATCCGTTCTCCGTCTCATCCAAGATGGTGAGAAGCTCCGCTCCGACTAGAAGAGAGCAAAAGTTAGAAATGCACATAAAGGGAATAAAAGATGAATTGTGAATTGATCGTATGGGGAGTCCAAACGCTGAATAATACGTCTAAATTTAGCCACCATTGCTTTGTCGTGTCAACAGCGTTGCTGAGGAGGTCAGACGAGTTGAACTTGGCTTCAGTAGAAACCGACTGAGCTCAGTGCAGCATCTCTGCAAACATTCGGGCGCCGCTGGAAGGACGACCCACCTTTTTTACAAGACATGCGAGCGTCCTGCTGCAGTTTAAGACTTTGCAGGTTGAAGGCGTAACAGTGGTTTCTGAAAGGCACCCAGGCCCACCCTCCCAGAGAGTGGGGGCACCGGCCGGGGTAGATCCACTGGTGACTCGCCGGCTCATCTAGCAGGAAGATTAATCGGAGGTGAATACGTTCAGTTTAAACGTTAACTGTGATGTTTTACTGCTGTTACGATAAACACACACCACCAATTTGACAAATAGCAGCGTCCAATTTAGCATCCCAGGCAGTCGCAGTCCATTGCCCACTAGTGGTCATGTGACCACACCCAGTCACATGACCGGGGCCCCCCTCGAGCCAGTTTGAATATGAAAGTTGTTCTTCTCCTAGCCAGGCGAAGTTCCATCCCTGAAATGATTTTTTTTTTTAAAATGCGATTCAGTTCTCTCATCCTGGAAGATGCCATTCCTCTTATTGATAAATTATCAATAGGTCATCAATAGGCTCACTCCGTAGCTGTAGAGGGCGATCCAGGCAGGCCGGCGCAGGCTGTTCATCAGCAGCGTGAGGTAAGCCTGTTGGAAGGGATCCCTCACAATGGCCAGGGTTCCATTTAGAGATTCACAGAGGTGCAGAGCTCCTAACCAATCCAGGCGCTTCTCCACCACCCGATATGTCACGCCCCCCAGCTCGATGGGCTTCGACAGGGAGGCGGGAATAAGAGCTGGGGCCAGCGGGAGATTTGAGTCTGAAGGAACGACAAAGCGGCACAGGATGGACAAAGTCCACAAGGTGGTCACTGTAAAGTTTTTGAAACACGTTGTCGTGGTTACCCGACATCACACCTTGTTGCCTTTGACAGATGAAGCCATTGGTTTGCATCTCGCAGCCTCGAGACGCCCACATCCCGGCGTTCTTCTGTGGGTTCCCGTGAATCATCGCCACACAGTTACCCTGGGGGAGGGCAGCGAAAAGTCAAGAAACACCGAGGCATCAAGGGTAAAACCATCACATCTGGTGTGTGTGTGTGTGTGTGTATGTGTGTGTGTGTGTGTGTGTGGGTACCGGAGTCCTGTTGTGGTGGGGTCCGCTGTTGTCCCGCGGCTCTCCGGGAGCCCAGTTGGTGTAGCTGAGCAGAACAGCCTTGGTCCACTGGAAGTGACCTTTAGAGTCGGAGGTCAGACCCACCCAAAGGTCAACGCTGGCATTGAAAAGCAGGGTGGTGACAAAAGCTGGGGGGGAGGGGGGAGAATAGATTGCATCAGTCTACTTGAACTCTGCTTTCAGTCCTGTGCCAGCGGTTTGATGTAATTACCTTGCTCCAAATAATTGGACACCACTGCCAACACGCCTCCCTGCGTCTCACATCGCAACTTGGCGGCGGACCATGTGACCCGGTAGGATTGATCGAATACTCTGAAACACTGCAGAAACACCAGATGTCACTGGCTAAAGGAGTTCCATTTGATTGGTTGAAGACAGGACTAAAAGTAATTCTATGTTTCACCTTATGCTGAAAGGACGACCATCCCTCAGGACAGCCCGACGGCAGGTGGGGAATTGATGGAGTTGGGGGAATGGTGCCAGTGACGTTCACTCTCTTACAGATGTAGGGCAGGTCGGAGCGGCATTTCTGATCCACCCAATCTCCTGTTCAGGGATGGAAAATACGGGTTTGCGTGCGAAAAATGTACGTGTTTTAATCCGCAAAGGTCTCTCGCTTACCTTTGCCAGAAGTTATGTATATGCATTTGCGATCACGGCTGACTGGGTAGGGCCTGCTGAGACCCCAGGACACATAATTGAGCACAGAATGGTCAGACCAGTGGAAACGGCCATCGTTTTCGTAGGTGTGAAGCCCCAACCACCAGTTGTCGCCCTCCACCTTCGCAAGCTGGAGATGAGAGATCAAATGTGAAAAGTCTTGTTGAGCCTACAGTCTAAGAGGTTTGAATCATGCAATACAGGCACCGCAGTTATACAGGCCTCAGGTATTTCTGAGAATTCTAACCTCGTAAAGCAGAATTATCTGGTAAAAATATAAAAATCTTGTCCATTTTTAGAGCAAATAAGTTTGTGTTAAGTGTGCAGTGCCTCGCTTAAAGTGTTGGCCAGGAAAGCCTTTTCCTCAGCTGAGTGGACAGATGCCAACGAGGAATCAAACCAGGAGCAAATCCTTCGGGCCTGTTCCCAAGTGGTGCGGTGGTCGAAAAATTTATACTCGGCCTCCCGGAAACCGATCCACTCTGGTGAACTGGTGGCTGGCAGAGGAAAGAAAGACAGTCAGGAGGTGGATCAGGGAGGCTTTGAAAAATCTCAAAGAAGTGATTTCACTACGCAGAGACGTTCAAAGAGGAAGGAAATAAGAAAATAAGGAAGTAAGACTGACCTTCAGAGACCTCTGGTTCTTTCTCAACGCTACCTAAAAAACATGAGGGAAAGTGTAGTCATGATGCACAAAATGTCAAGACGCCCAAAGGGCAGCGAATAGAGAAGCAAGACATCTAGAGACTTGAATCAGAATATGATGCTAACACAATAAGAGAACAATGATACCAAAATTTCAAAGGTCCAGTGCTGTCCTACCTCTTGGGATCTTGCAAATCCAGTCTAGCTCTGAGTCGCAGTGCATGGCCAACCAGGTCATACTGCCCAGGTCTGCTGCAGCACATTGCCGAATGTTGTAGTAATATCGGCCAAAGTTCTGATACGTGAACTGAAACACCAAAAATAAATCAAAAATCATGTTTCCAGCATCTTTTTTCCCACCTAGCAACGGTTGCTAGACAGTCAAGTTCACCCACGGCGAGTCCGTCGCTCCACTTCCAGCTGTCAACATCTGTGGGGTTCCTCCGGTTCAGTCCGATCCAAAACCAGTGCTGCTCGTGGTCCTCCGACTCCCTGTTGGTCACACCATCGGTACCGATCACCATCAGCATCGTCAAATCGCATCGTATGTCACCTGTCCAGAGAGGCCACACCCACCCGAAGGCCTCATGGAGCACCTGCATGATGAACTGTTCCTCCTCTGGACTGGTGATGCTCAACAGGTTGGCGCCGTGTCTCTGGCAGAACAAGTGAGCCTGCAGCCAGCTCAGCTTCTGCTCCAGCTGCGACGAGTGGAACACCTGCAGGCAAGCCCGGGTTTAGCATCTCTTTGGGAAAATCTATTATCTCAGGTTAATATTTGAATTTGGGTTTAGTTTAGTTTGACACCATCGAGAGTGTTGATCTTGTATATTATTTCACATTATTTTAATTGCTTTCATCTGATTTTATTTACGCTTTAAACTTATTTTAAATTATTTTATTGGACACAGTGAATCAATTGCCTCCATCTAACCCTGTCCTTTGCATCCTCTTCTCTCACACCAACTACCTTCATGTCCTCTTTCACTACATCCATAAACCTCCTCTTTGGTCTTCCTCTAGGCCTCCTGCCTGGCAGTTCAAAACTCCTTCTACCAATATATTCACTATCTCTCCTCTGGACATGTCCAAACCATCTCAGTCTGGCCTCTCTGACTTTATCTCCAAAACCTCTAACATGTGCTGTCCCTCTGATGTACTCATTCCTGATCCTATCCATCCTGGTCACTCCCAGAGAGAACCTCAGCATCTTCATCTCTGCTACCTCCAGCTCTGTCTCCTGTCTTTTCTTCAGTGACACTGTCTCTAGACCAAACAACATCGCTGGTCTCACCAGTTTTGTACACCTTTCCTTTCATTTTAGCTGAAACTCTTCTATCACACATCACACCTGACACTTTTCTCCACCCGTTCCATCCTGCCTGGACACGCTTCTTCACCTCTTTTCCACACTCTCCATTGCTCTGGACTGTTGACCCTAAGTACTTAAAATCCTCCACCTTCTTGATCTCTTCTCCCTGTAACCTCACTCTTCCACTTGGGTCCCTCTCATTCACACACATGTACTCTGTCTTACTGCGGCTAACCTTCATTCCTCTCCTTTCCAGGACAAACCTCCACTTCTCTAGCTTCTCCTCCACCTGTTCCCTGCTCTCACTACAGATCAGTGTCATCTGCAAACATCATAGTCCATGGAGATTCCTGTCTAACCTCGTCTGTCAGCCTGTCCATCACCATGGCAAACAAGAAGGGGCTCAGAGCTGATCCCTGATGCAGTCCCACCTCCACCTTGAACTTCTGTCACACCTACAGCACACCTCACCACTGTCTTACAGTCCTCATACATGTCCTGCACCGCTCTAACATACTTCTCTACCACTCCAGACTTCCTCATACAATACCACAGTTCCTCTCTGGGCACCCTGTCATAAGCTTTCTCCAGATCTACAAAAACACAATGCAGCTACCTCTGGCCTTCTCTGTACTTCTCTATCAACATCCTCAAAGCAAATACTGCATCTGTAGTACTCTTTTTTGGCATGAAACCATACTGCTGCTCACAAATGTTCACTTCTGCCCTTAGTCTAGCTTCCACTACTCTCTCCCATAACTTCATTGTGTGGCTCATCAGCTTTATTCCTCTGTAGTTGCCACAACTCTGCACATCTCTCTTGTTCTTAAAAATGGGCACCAGCACACTTCTCCTCCATTCCTCAGGCATCTTCTCACTATCTAAGATCCTGTTGAACAACCCAGTCAGAAACTCTACCGCCACCTCTCCTAGACACTACCAAACCTCTACAGGTATATCATCAGGACCGACTCCCTTTCCACTCTTCATCGTCTCGTAAAAGAGACTGTTTGTCTGGATCTTTTGTATTTCTGGTTATTTTCATCCGAGTGAAGCAGAACTGTATTTCACTTGCTTCTAACTACAGTTCGACTTCTTGCTCTTCTCCTCCTACTCACAAGGGAAACACTGACCTTTAAAAGGACCTACAATGGAGGAAATTCAGATCCACATCGAAATGAGGAGCATTTCTATTTTTTTCATATGCATGCTAATTATAACCCGAGCTTGAATGAAGCATTAGATGGAACTCTGAATGTGTTTGAAGTGAAAGCGATGGGTGAACCTTGTAGCAGTAGCGCAGGTTGCTGTTGCTCTTCCAGCCGCTGGGACAGGAACCGCCGAGGCTCGGGGTGGGCTGGGGGGCCGGCGGCTCGGGGCTCAGAGACGCATCTTGATTCTGGCGGCAGATGAATTTCGCCTTGGATGATGCACACTCCTTCACCTCCCACAGACCCGTTGCGATGCCCGTCGCCATGGAAACGCAGCCACCGCGGCCACCGACTGAAATAGACGTTGGGGTGAAATAACCGTAGATGAGAGGAGAGGGCGAGAAAGACAAGTTACGCTGATGTTGTGTGTGTGTGTGTGTGTGTGTGTGTGTGTGTGTGTGTGTGTGTGTGTGTATCACACAGAAACTCAAGACTTTAAAATGATGTCATGCAATTAAAATAAAATAAAAAACTACACAAATTTTAAAACTTCCAAGTACTGCAACCAATAATAGCAAAATCCTGCAGTTCTGTCTGTGCAGAAATTGGGCAGTTTTTATCCTTGACTATCAATGAAACTGAAGCCAAAGGACTCACCCACGTCCGTTCTTTCCACCTCCAGGTCCGGTTTAGTAATTACAAGCTTAATGAATAACAAAGTTATGATAACCTGAATTTTATCTGGAGAATTCGGCCCTCCTTTACGTCTAAACTCTGTGAAGCTGCCACGATTTTAACGGCAATCTGCCCCGGCGTTTGATAAGTTAATGTTAAATTAAAACACAACCTTGCTGGCTTGGACTCGACGGCTGCTGATACCTGTTTCGAATCAGCGTAGATTTATAGACAAACCCGACATCAGGATGTAAGTCTGGATCTGTACCCGGGCCAAAAAGGCAAAAAAAAAACACCTGGGACCAATCCATTCTCTTCTTTATAGATAAAATTCAAAGTTGGCTCTGGAAGCGAATCTTCTAGCAAAGCATCCAAAAAAAAGTTCTCTCTATTGCCATTAACTGCTTTTTTTATATAAATTATGTAAATCCCCGCCTGTCCTCGGGCATCACTGGACCATAATTCTACCAGTAAGGTCAAAAATGTCTTGGAGCGCCAACACCTGGACCAATTCCGTGATAAGTTCATTCTACATCTCGATTAGCGTTATCCTATCTGCAAATCGGTCACACTCGAACGTATCAGTGACCAACCTGGTTGGTCTCGATTCCAGTTGGTGTAGGACACCTCGTCCCCACTGAGCCAATGGAAGGAGCCGGGGTTGCCCTGGTCGTGGAGGCCGATCCAGAAGGAATCGCCGGAGCGACCGAACACCAGGCTGTTGGCGAAGGCCTGCTCGAACCTTCCGACGAAGAAAAAGACTTTCAGAAAAACACACTGCAGTGCCTTTCAATAGCAGAGAGTGTGTCATCGTGTGAAAACAACCTGTTAGTAATGGTAACCAGGGCGGCGCCATAGTCCTCACAAGACTTCCTGGCTACGTCGAAGGTCACTAGATCTTCTCCCACCCAGTAGCAGGACGGACTGTGCCACTTCCAGCCCTGAAGAAGAAGAGGCAGGACATGGGGAATGAAATTTAAAAGCTTGAAAAGAAAGTGTAGATGGTAAAATAAAAAGTCAATGATGACAAACATTTATCCTGGCATTTAAGTAGCTGCTTGCTAACGCAGTTCTAGATGAAATGAAGGCGTTGCATTAATAAGCGATCCATCAGAGTAACGATCCCAGCGCCGGATGGGGCGTTTGGGTTTTGGAACCACGCGGGTTCATGTCGCCGAATCTGTCAGCAGGATCTCTGTTACTGTTGTTCCACATGTTGAGCGAATCGACTTCATCTGCTTCAGAGGGGAGGAAAAAAAAATACACCGCCGCCGGGCCTTGCAGCATGCGCCGTGCCAAATGACCCCTGTCACATTACCACCCATGATGCACCCGCTCCTCATCCCCTTGGTGGGGGGATGAGGGGGTAAAGATTCATTACAGTGAACAAACAGTCCATCCATAGAAAAGATCTTTGTTGGGAGTAGCAGCTGAGACGCAGCACGACTCCGACTGTTGTGATCGTAAATCAACGTTGAGCAGAAACACAGCATCGCCGAAGACTCGCAAACTGGCAACCAGACGTCTTCTCTCGCTATGATTGTCCTCCATGACACACATACCGCTGGTGGGGGGGGGGGGACACAAACTACGTGTGCAGGAACGATCAGGTGAGTCAGGTATGAAGTTTAAATCCCCACATGGAGGGAATTACTTCTGTTAAATCACAGACAGATGTAGACGGACGCTCCAGATGGGGTTTAATTCACCATGTGGTTGCAAGAGGCCGCTAGGATAATGTATTTCCGTTGTATACACTTGTTTCATAGGGATCCAAACAACGTGTACCAAAATTTAATGACTTAATTTTTATGCATTTCCTGTGTTTGAGCCAATGGAAAATCCAGGAAAGTTAAACCTGGATAAGTTGTTGAAGAGAGATTTCCATAACGGTTACTGCCTGGACTACCAGGGGTCCGAATACACTGAATAGTAATCACACCTCCAGCGAGTCAGAGCTGGTTCGAGTCTTTACAGACTAAGTAGACAATTTATGTGGTTCATTACGGAAAAAACGATCCTGTGACTGAAAGCATGAACCGTAAAAGTCAGGAGGGAAATAAAATAGGGAGCGGTGAAGGCCGAGAGAGGAAGAGGAGTACTTGTTTGCAGTCCTGGTGCTGCGGCTTCCCATCAGTTTTTGTTCCCGGCTTCTTACAGATGGAGGGCAGAGTCAGATTACAGGGGCTGTCGTCCCAGCGACCCTCCTGCGAGAGAGGAAGACACAGACAGGCAGAGGCAACACAGCTGTTCAGTTTATATAGAAGGAGGCGACTCGCCGGTAGTGAGGGTAATTAAAACGGGGGGTCGGGGTTGGGTGGGTGTCACTCACAGCTCCCCAGACGGAGACGCAATCCTCCTGAGTGTTGCGGAAGTTGTTGGGTTCGAACGGGTGCCAGTGGGTGAAGATGACGGGCGTGTGGTCGGTCCACTGGAAGTCCATCTGCATGTTGGTGTCGTGGAGGCCGATCCACAGCTGGTCGATGTCTGTGTGGGGGGGTGGGGGGGTGGGATTGGGAGTCGCGGTTCCAACTATAAGCTGTTAAACTTTTTTCCACGAGGTTCAAAAACGACACCGGAGCGAGTCCTTGACCTGAAAATGTGATTCTCCGCTTTGTAGTGCAGTTTTTTTATTTCTTTAACGCAGCCTTTTTTTTTAGCTTAAAAAATAGGTAAAAAACTGGAGTTTGAAACTTCAAATTCTACTGTTTTCCAGATTGAACCCAGGCTGAAACATGAGTGTATTATCTCCTCTGCGTATGAAGAACAGATCAGCTGGATTTACACGAAAAAATATTTAAAGTGCTGATTTGCCCAGGCTATAATAAAATACATCTGTTAGAATAGTTATTATACTCCTCAAAGCCATTCGCTAATCGCCTTCCTGTGACACCGAACTCTGATTCGACTGAATTTAATTTAATTTCCTGCCCCTGATAGCGACGGGTTTCAGATGATAACTTATACCAGAACAAAAAAGACAGACTTTCACCTCTCTTCATGCTGCGCAGGATGAACTCCAGCTCAGGCAGGGTGTGGATGCTGACCAGGTTGGCTTCCATCTTCTGACACGTCTTCTGAGCCACGTTCCAGTCCAGCTTCTCTGAGGTCAGTTTGTAGCAGCCAGCCTGGAAGGCCTGCCAGCCCATATCGCACTCGTATTTCTCATCATCTGCCCACGAGTCTGTGGGGGAACGTGATTAAAAAACCCATGAGATGTGGGTTCTATATTGGCGGGAACGGGATTGAACTCATTCAAACGTCTCCACACCGACCGGTGGTGAACGGGTCCAGGGTGGCGTTGGGTCTCTTCTTACAGACGTAGGGCAACGCCATGGAACAGTCACGGTTCTGCCAACGATGGGAGGACTCGGTTCTGATCACGGCGCAGTTCTCCTCTTCTTCGTGGCTTGGCTGGTCTGTAGGATGAAGATCGGAAAAAGAACCAACAACCTTAGATCATCTGTAAAGCCAAGATCGCCCTCTTTGAGGATATTCACCTCTAAATGTTCCAGCGGTCGACATCAAACGCCCGTGGTTGGGCTTTGGAATGCCACTATATGTGATTTTAACTCAAACTTGAGCTCCTAGGCAGATTCAGCCTCTAATGGGGAAATATATGTTCACCTCAGAGACTTCAAGGGTACAAAAAACAGAAGGGTGGTTTGTTTTTATGGTCAAACCTGTTTCCCAGTTGAGATACTTGAGGGGCGAAGCGTCGGCCCATTGCCAGCCCCCGTGGATGTCCAGGTCATTCAGGCCGATCCACAAAGCAGCGCTGTAGCCCGACAGCAAACCTGAAACAGCAGGAAGATGAATCAAAACACGGTGAAAACTGACATTAAAAGCCAATTTGAGTACAAACAAGTCCGAAAAAACCACAGACGATCTTAAAAGTTCTTAATTGTTAATGGAATAAACAGCTAACAGTTAAAAATCCCGTTTGCGTGCGCGGGGCCGTTACCATTGATGTACGTCTGCTCGTGCAGCTTGTTGATGCTCAGCAGGTCCGCCCCCTGCTGCTGACAGCTGATCCGGGCCTCGCTCCACGACAGCGTGGCCTGGAAGTTAAACTGGTAACAGCTGTCCGTCAACAGGTCGGTGTCCCAGAACGTCTCACAGCCGCCGCCTGACGGCGAGCAAAGGGAATAAGACGTCAGTCGGGGACGAAAAGCTGGAGGAGGTTGGAGGTGAAGGGATGGATGCGATGCTTCGACTCACTCTTGACGGGACAGAAGCCCCAGCGCTCGTCCTTGCCGTAGTCGTAGGAAGTGGCGCACCAGAGGTGGCCGTCCTCGCGCCCGATGCTGGTGCAGCTGTGGAACCACTGGCCGTCGTACAGGAAGGGCAGGTAGCAGGGGCGGCCCTGGGAGTTCCCCTGGATGGTGTAGATCTCTGAGGGGCACAAAGGGGGGAGGGGAGGAAAGGTCTTCAAGACGGAGGGGCCACGCTGAGAGCTAAAATAATCTGAAAAAGCCTTGCTTTCTCAGAGACTCTATAATCAAACAGACGGTGAAAACACGGGATGAGGTTCCAGTGAAAACAGTCAGGAGGAGTTCAGCAGGAGGACGGGCGAACAAGGACCAGAGCTGTAGCTGCTCACACACACACACACACACACACACACACACACACACACACACACACACACACACACACACACACACACACACACACACACACACACACACACACACACACACACGTCTGTTTGTTAAACTAACTAGGTTCCTTTAAATAAGTAGTTTTCCCAAAATAACGACTTTTGAACTAACTAACCCACTAGGTTTTAAACAAACTCGGCCCTAAACAGACTATGTTTGGAACTAACTTGGTTTTGAAATACAGTATTTTCCGCACTATAAAGCCCACTGGATTATAAAAAGCACTGGATTATATGGCGCACTGTCGGTTTTTGAGAAATTTAAAGGCTTTTAGGTGCGCCTTATAGTGCGGAAAATACTGTAACTAACTAAGTTTTAAAGTAACTAGTTTCTGAACTGACTAACAAACTAACCCATTAGATTTTGAACAAATTAGGTTCTAAACTAACTAGGTTTTGTCCTAACTAGGTTTTCAACTAACTCACTTGGTTCTGAACTAACTAGGTTTTGAATCATTATTTAACACAAACATTGTATTTCTATTTATATTTGTGTTATTATTTAATTAGTAGTATTTTTTTTTAATTGAATTGAGTCCATTTAACACGGTGTGGGGTCGGGCGTGTTTTTATTTCATGGGAGGTAAGCATCCAATGAGAAACACGTTGGCGTCGGACGACGTGTGTTAGTCCCGCCTCTACGACGGCGGCGTGGGGTGGAAAAGCGGGACGGGGAAAGAAGATACTGGAGCAACAAGCTAGTTTTTGCAGATGCTAATGTTTTTGCACACTGACATCACCATCAGGTTCAACTTTGACCTTTTGGATATTTTAAGTCAACTTAATTATGTTAGATATTTGCAGAATTAGTGACTTTGACCTCCCACCTTTAACGGCTGAAATCAAACTGGTTGCCGCTCCAGTGTCTGCAATGGTGGGAAGACAGAAGGAACAGAAAGAGAGGGCGAAAATCTGGATCTGCAGTGTTACCAAAAGACGGCCAATGGAAAGTAGGACAGATGTGTGAAAGGAGGGAGGAAGGATTTGTCAAGCTCCCTCCCAGACTCCCCTCTCGGCTCCGCTGCCGGCTGGTTGGCTGCCGTGAGGTCGCCTCTCGGCTGACTAATGTCGGAGGCATTCCTCTCCAGCAGAGCGTCGACTTCACAAAGAAACTGGTGAAGATCGTATGTGTGTGTGTGTGTGTGTGTGTGTGTGTGTGTGTGTGTGTGTGTGTGTGTGTGTGTGTGTGTGTGTGTGTGTGTGTGTGTGTGTGTGTGTGTAAAAGTTAAGAAACAGAACTCACACAAAAATACAGAAGAGAGGATGGATGGAGGGCTCCCAGTGCCGTTCGTCAATAACCAGCTGCGACATTTGATATTGGTAACAACAGCAACGGAAATGCGGCTTAGCTGCGAACCGCCGCGGTCGGATTTAATGAAAACTGAAAGCTATACTGTATATAGAGATCTTCTACGCTTGAGGGTGAAGACAATTCTGCAGGTTATGAGCAAGAAGATTTCCCAAAAGCAACATTTTGCTGATCAGAAGCAGCTGTGGTTTCCACAGCTAACGTCTGAGGCGTTGCAGAAGTCGCCGTCCTGAGTCGATTACTTCCCCTTTGTGTCACATCTAGTGCTTCCCTTTCCCTGTGTTGTGTTTCCTTCCTAATTTTCCCTCCTTGGGGAGTATCTGATTGGTTCCACCTGTCTGCTCCGCCCTCTTCCACCTGCCTGGATTTAATCTATGAGGTTCATCTGTTGTGAATGTCGAGTTTTACATCCTCAAATTCATAAAATAGAATAAGCTTTAAATTCAAGAAACACCTTTAGACCACCTAGAAGCTAGGAGTTGAATTTCATCCATTGAAGAGAAGTTTGCGGTCTTTGCCCAGCTGTGGAATCACTGCAATATGGCTCTGAACTATAAATGATGCTTACCCCGATACGTTTTTGAGCACAGGTCTTCTCCGCTGTGGACCGTCCATTTCAGCGAAGAAGAAGAAGATGAGGAAGAGGAAGAAGAAGAAGTCTGGGATGAGGCGGACGAGTTCCAAAAGGAGGGCGAGGGAAGGTAGTTGTTGAGGTTGTCCAACACCTGTCCGCAATTCCACGTCCAGCGCACCCTGGGGGGCTCACGATCGCAGGTGTACACGCCCAGAGGGGAGGAGTCCGATCTGGACGACAGGTTCCCGTTGGTCAGGCCCAGGCACAGCGACGAGCCCAGGTTGAACAGTCGACCCCGGGTCACCCACTTCCAGCGCTGGTTGACTTCCTCGCAGGAGCGCGACAGGACCAGGGAGTGATCCCGCACCCCCAGGCACCCCTGGGCGCCCACGTGAAAGAACGCAAACTCGTCCGAGTCCAGCGGCGCTGCAAAGACAAGAAGTGGAACAACAACAACAGCAACGGTCAATAACGTCAATAAAAACAGGATTTCATGTTAGCAACTCATGCGGCAAAGGGAACGGGTCGGATGGCCTGGATCCATATCGATGCAGCGCTGGGTGGTTGGAACGGGTTTGGGTCACGTCCCTGAATGTTCCATCTCATGGTTTTAATCCCCCTGCTGTCCTGTTATAACCCTAAAATCACACGCTGGAGGTAACTGCAGATATGCAGTGCAGTAAACTGTAAAAAGTGGTTGCACATGTTGCACTATTTCAAAGTGAACCGGCTCCAAACGACCCCATTCCCCAGGTTTGACCTGGAATCACAGCTTCTCCTGCTGCTGCATCGACTAAATACCAGGGTTTTCATCATGAGGGTGACTCTGATATGCCTGACTGGAATGTTTTAACAAAGTCACACTTTGATTAATTTGGTGAAACCGGCTTGAATGGGCATCTGTTTCCAGTCTGCACACCAACACGCTGCTGCACACTGATGCTCTTATTGGCATTAGGGGTTAAGTGTGATTCTCTGAGGAGCTTCAGCTGCCTGCGGGGTGTTATCCGCCAAGCGTTGTTGCATTCTTCTATATGCCATTGAAAAAAATAAAGAAAACTAAGAGTTGCTGCAAAAAATAAAAATAAAAAAAGTATTGAGTTTAGCATATTCAAAGCAGCGGCTGGAGGCCAGCTTGAGTGACTAGGATTTCAGGAACAAAAACCCAACAACCTTTCTCAAAAAAAAAAACCAGTGGTTTTCCATCATTCCTGTTTTTTTTCTTTTCTTCTATTTTATAAAGGATTACTACAACAACTTAGAAGTGATGATAAATGTGTGTGTGTGGGTGTGTCAGCGCGAGGGTGGGAGAAAGAAATCTAAGTGACGAGTGTAGGAGTGACTCTAAATTAAGATCCTGTTAAAACTGCTTTAAGAAACGCTCCCAAAACACACATGAACTCCCCGCTCCTCACCGACGTGGGGGCTTCAGAGGAGAAAGAGCGAGACCCGGAGCATTCCTACTCGGCGGGCTCCCGTGAGAGGCCAGGAAGTGGGGTAGGTTGGAAGAGAAGGTGGGGGGGGGGGGCTTTGGCCAGCCTGAAAACTAAAACTCCTTTTTTTTGGGGGATACTTCAATTTGCTCTGTCCTGGTTTCCGACCTCCCGGCTCAAACACTCCAAAACCTCCTGTGCTGCTTTTTACAGACACAATGGAGTCCCGACAAGAGCTCCATAGAAATCCCTGTAATCTGCACGGGGACGGCCGACACGCCCCTCGTTTTGAACTTTGTGGTTGGAGTTTCTCAGAAGCAGTGTCAGCTCATTTGGTCGATGGCAAACAGACCAACAGAGCAGCGGCAGATTGCTTAAAAACGCTCCGTACAGTGCAATCAGACATAATCACCACCCTGCTCTTTATATAAAACCATCCATCTTACAGTGACACCCAGATCCGAGGCGTGATTGCTGCTCATTCGCTGTCTTCCCTGGATTTAAAACACTTCTTGAAACCCGTTTGGGTCGAGCCCGTCTGTCCACAGAGCCGTTATTCTAGTCGCTCCAAATCAACGCGGCCTCGATGGCGCGTCAAGGAAAAGCCAGCAAGAGGCCTGTTCTCCTGTAAAGCGCATGCGTGGAGTCCAGCGACCCCATCGTCGCGTCAGAACATTATCCGCTGATTCACTTCTCGATGAAATGATGCATCTTTTTCTGAACTTTAAAACGCCAGCAGAATCAGTTCTGCAGACGCAGTAACAAATGGATCCAACGTGTATTCACATTTGTGGAAATAGAGAACGATTGTTGGACTTGTTCATGCATGAAAAACTGATTTAAATGATCATTTACCAGCAAGAAAATGAGACTAATGAAGAATCACACAATCGATTAACGGGTTACGTGCCATATTTTGCATTTTGAGACCTCAGGATACTTCAGATCTAGGATGATTCCAACATAACGGATAATAAAATGTTTGATTTCTGCTCAAAAACCTCAAGGACGTTTTCCACATGAATGAACGGCGAAGGCCGACGCCACACCGGGTTGTTAATGAGGTGAGACGTGCTGCAGAAATCACGCCGCTGACAGTTTGTCATTTTCACAATAGTGTCTAACTTTCAACGCACAGACCGGGGACAGAGGTCTTGTTGTATCGTGTGTCGAGTTTTCCACAATGTCACGCTGCTGAGCAGCTAAGCTTTTGAAAGCAGAGGAAAGAGCAGGAGTTCAAAACGGCGAGAGGAAAATTCAAAAGGAGGTGTTTCTTTTTTTTAAAAACTCCTGTCTGGAGGACGCAGCCTCGGAGTTTGACGTGTGAAAACTCCTGGGCAATGGGAGAGAGAAGGAGCAGAATTCCAGATTAACTTTAAACCACTGAGTCCTGTGAACGCTGAGACACAACAGACCCCCCCCCGCCTCCCTCCCTCCCTCACACCCCCCTGCTGTGACCTCATCCTCCTTTTTTTTTTTTTCTTTCTTTCAGATGTTTTCTCTCAGAGGAGAGAGAGGCTGGAACCCGTCGCCAGTGGAGGCGCGTATTCCCAGAAACCTCCACCTCGTCAGCTGGACCGCATCCGAGGACGCTGCTTTAGAATTAGAGGGGGGGGGGGGCTTGATCAACAGCTTTGGGATCAACAGATTGTTGTTTTTGTTGTCGTTTTCTCTGCTGTGACTCATTCTTAAACAGTTGTTTTAGATTCTTTAGTTTTATGGTGGGCTGAGAGGTGAGAGGAGGAAGGGAAGGAGGGGGCCACAATCAGAAACCAAGATAAAAGGAACGTGAAAGTCTGTCAGATTTTTAAAATAAATAAAGTTTTACTTCTCATTTGCTGCTGTTAAATCAGGGTTGTATAATAGATTTACAGCTGTGTGAGTTTGTGAGCATCTTTGCAGAGCTGCAGCTGTCGCTGTTCATCATGAATGGGAAATAAATTAAATTATAGGACATCATAAAAATCACACGACGACAACTTTTCATAATGCAAGTTTAGGGCCTTCTGTTCACCCATTTATTCTGGGGGGGGGGCGGGGGTTCACAGCAGATGGGTGCATGTCATTTTAAATTAAAAAGTTTTTTTTTTTAAATGTGGTTGTTTTGGAGTATATTCTTAAGAATAAAGTTATAAAGATGACAGAACAATAATCTGAGTGAAATTCTTTGTTGTAATGCCAAACGTGTTAAATGAAAATAAGGTTGTAATGAATAATTTTCTTTCAGGAAGCTTCATGACAGCTGAAGTGAACAGCTTCATTTTCAAAACTTCACTTTCAGTATGTTTGCCTTTAAAATATTTAATTTTAACTGTAAATTTTTAATCTATGCCTCCTTTTTTTTTCTGCGCCAAGGGTGAAATCATGCTTCCTAATCCCACTCCATGATGTCATTCACTCAGTTTTCCTGTGAACAAGCAATAAACTCCAGATAACTCTCCTCCTATCTGCAATCCTGACCCCCACCCCCACCCCCACCCCGGGATTAGAGCTGAATGTGTTAATTGCAGCCTGTAAAAGGATGTAAAGGTCGTATTTGGGCCCCCAGGGCGCCAAACGGAGAGTTTTACAGTCAAGTCTCACATAGCACATAGCGTCAAAAAATACCCCCCCCCCACTCCCGCAGATATAAATGAATATAATTCGTGCGCAAAAATCACAATAGAGACAGCGAGTCAAGCAGCCTTCCCTCCTCCTCCTCGCCCCCCCCCACCCCCAGATTCTCTCCACATCTGGTTCCACTCACTACTCGGACTTTTGGTTCGTGGCATACCAGCGCACCAAACCCACAAAGTCTCCTCCAGCCTGGCTGCTTTTCTCTATGTCTCCCGTGGAAGTGGATCCAAGAAGAAAACAAAAATGCAAAAAGTTTCTCACCCGTGGCGCCGCTCCTCAGATCCACGCTACACACGATGAATAAATATAAAGTGCATTTGTAGAACATAAGTTGCCCGTTTGTCCACGTCCTCCTCGACTCCTCGTTTCGGTGCGTGCTCATCGTTGCGATTACGCACACGCGCAATTACGCGCAGTCACGCGTTTTAAGACGAGAAAAAGTGAAGCCGGAGCGCAAAAAAAAAGAAAAAAAAAAAAAAGAAGCCCCCCCCCAAGCTTTACTTTTAGAGGACGGATGATGCAGGATGGTGGTGGGCGAGAGCTGCGTCTGCCTCTCAGTCAGATGAGAGCGAAATGAATGGAGCCGCGTCAATAATGTGTGCGTGTGTTTGTGCGGTTCCCAACATGGGGTCCGAGGACCTCCAGGCGCCGAGAGGACCGCCAATAGCAGCCAGAGGAGTGTGTGTGTGTGTGTGTGTGTGTGTGTGTGTGTGTGTGTGTGTGTGTGTGTGTGTGTGTGTGTGTGTGTGTGGAGAGACGCTGGTGAAACCGAGCCAGTGTGAGGGGGGGAAGTAGGTGGGAGTCTGGGAATAAAGTCACCCCCCCCCCCCCCTTCACTGCTTGGGTCGCCTCCACCACCGGAGAGAATGGGGGTTATGAGATGCTAATTCATGTTTGTTTCGTTTCAAAATGTCTGGATGTTGGCGCAAAGAAGAGCTAGAGTTGTTTTTTTTGTGTTTTTTTTGTTTTTTTTTTAGGTGGACAGATTCTGGATCTAATTACTCCTTCCCGTAAAATTGTCCCCGTTTGTGTCTTTTTCTGTAACTTTGTGTAAGTATGATGAGAAATAATAATCATCCAGTTAAGAATGACTAACACCTTTATGTGAAACTGGATCCAAGTCTGGATCATCATCCAAGGTCCTGGAGGTTAAGATGCTCGGAGGTTTCCAGAGATAAGGAGCAGTAATTAATTTGGTCCAGCGTCACCATGACAACAGATACAGGATGTTTTAGTAGATGGACTCCTCTATTAATTATCATGTTTGATGTTTTTTTGCCAAAGGCAAACATGAACTTAATTTAAGCATCAGTAATATTCTTAGTAAGCATATTTTTTCCTTCCTAACAACCTGCATCCTGTTCTTATATTTTTAACAAGAACAAATATTACAACACATCCAGTCTGAGTTCTAACTTCACCCCCCACAGTAAAGAATGTGAGAGAGCCTCAGAGAGCTGACCCAGAACCGAGCCCAGACCCGGACCCGGGATGAGCTTTGGTACCGGACTCGCTTGTGATTCACAACCTGTCCCAAACAAACAAACATGAATGATGGTCCAGATGTTTTCAGTCAGCATGGTGGAGGTCCAGGACACACAACACCAGTGGGTCACGCTCAAAGCCTCCACTGTGGAGGGTGTGTGTGTGTGTGTGTGTGTGTGGGTGTGTGTTAGCAGTTGCTCTTGTTTCTTCAGTGTTTAGAAGATTCCGTCTCCTGACGAGGAACATTTCTTATCCGTGATTAAAGAACACCACCACATCATCACCTGCTAGGCTAAGCTAAATGCTAACACTCAATGGGGGGAGGGGGAGGGGGTCGGCTGACCAGATTCAGTCTGTAAACCCAAACCCAACAGACATCAACGCTCGTGAACACACCGTGTTAGAAACAGGCTCAGAAACACACACACACACACACACACACACACACACATTTTAACCAATAGTATTTAATGGTTTATGCAACTCTCTGCTAAGGCCCCCCCCTCCCCCCCAACAGTACTAGACCAGTCCCTTGCATTTTAATGGCCAAAAAAATAAATTCAAACATACCTAAATAAATATGTGTTTATGGTAGGTGTGGGCCGGGGGGGGTGGAGGGGGGTTGAGGGGGTGTCAATCAAAAACAATAACAGTTCTAATTAAAGGCAACTTGAAAAACAGCAGTTTTCTCCGTAAAACTGGTTCAATTAAAAAGTTTTTTTTTTTCTTTAAAAATGTAAAAGCAGGGGAGGGGGGTGGGAGTGGGATTTTGGGGGGGGGGAGGGTGTCATTTGTCAGCGGATTCCACTTCATGTCCAGAAGCACGACTTGAAAACCATTCATTATAAAAACGGAGGTGGAACACTGCCACCAGCTGGAAGTTCTACGCTTTGGTCACAGGAGCTCGACGAGGTTTGGGATTAAAAGGGGACGGGGGGGGGGGACAGAAGCTTCACACACCTCCTCGGGTCTGGAAGTTAAGCGGGGTGAGGGGGAGGTTCCTGGAACGGCGGGGTTCGATACGATAACGGGTCAGACTGGTTCTCTGGTTTAAGTTCAAGGAGG
Organism: Antennarius striatus; assembly: GCF_040054535.1. NCBI lineage: Eukaryota > Metazoa > Chordata > Actinopteri > Lophiiformes > Antennariidae > Antennarius > Antennarius striatus. Next base: position 3,624,402 of record NC_090791.1, read on the forward strand.
TGAGAAAAGAAACTAAATGTTTGAGCTGCAGGAGTTCAGACGGATCAGGATGGCTCATGCATGGGGGGGGCGGGGGGGTGTGAGTGTGAATGCATGGGTGAAGAGGCCTTCTGTGTTCCTCTCCATCTGGCCAAGCTGAAGCACTTCAAAATACTTTTTAAATTTTCTCTGTTTGAAGCAGGAAAAGAAAAAAATCCAACCCCCCCCCCCCCCCCCCCCCCCACCAATGCGGCGTCAAACCCTCGCCCCTCGTCCAGGGCTTTGACCCCCAGAACTGAGCCAAGGAGGACCGGTAGGTTGGGGGTGGGGGCTGACGCGAATTAGTTAAAGGACGACGAGGAACCCCTCGCCCATCCCTCGCGCTCGTCCGAACAGTTTCCCTTGAGCTCTTCGTGGCCAGGTGGGATGCTTTTTGGGGATGGGGAGGGGGACACCCCACCCCCACCCCCCAACCTAAAATGGTTCAGTCAAGTCATTTAAGGTGGCGTGGGCTCAGTTTGAAGCGCTGCTGTTGGAGGAGCTGGAGGTGGAGGCCACAGCCATGCCCGAGGTCCCCGACGAGGCGACGGACTTGCGGATGTGGGGCATGAGGAACGGGTCGCTGGCCAGCTGGTGCACGTCGATCCGGTCCTCCTTACGGTAGACTAGACAGCGCCTTATAAAGGCCTGGATGGGGGGGGGGGAGAAGGAAAGCGGAGCATCTTAAGACAGATCACTTACGACAATCATGGACGAACGGATCGCCGTGACGACCGTTACCTTAGCTTCAGGTGTGACTACGGGTTTAGGGGGAAACTGCACATCGGTGGCCTTCAGGATCGTGTTCTCCTGCAGGATGTCCTGCTGGGACTGGTTGTGTCCAAAGGGCTGCAGGAGGCAAAGAAGACGATGTGAAAACGTTTCATTAAACTAACATCCATCCCAAAAAGTCACTCATTTCTAGAACTACAATATTTTCTGCACTACAAGGCGCACCTAAAAGACTTTAATTTTCTCAAAAATTACCTTGCGGCCGTACAAACACTGGTAGAAAATCACTCCCACAGACCAAACGTCCACCTTGTTGGAGATTTTGGGCGGTTCCTTCCCCACCACAAAACACTCAGGAGGGAGGTACCTGCAGGGAAAAGGTTGAGCCACGTGTGACGAAACGTCTCTTCACCCATCGACTGATATAAATCTGGGCCTTTATCGATGCCGACAGATGGATTTCCGTCTCACCAGTACGTCCCGGCTCCCTGCGACGTCAGCTCCATCCCGTCGACGGAGTTGTAGCTGTCGTCGTCCATGATCTTCGACAAGCCGAAATCCGTGATCTTGATCTCCCCGCAGGCGGTGCCGTTCACCAGGAGGATGTTACCTGAGCAGGACGAGGCGTGAAAGTCAGCATGCTTGCGTTCACGTGTCAAAAGTGACGAAGAAGCACGGAGGGGAGACCCACCGGGTTTAAGGTCGTAGTGGATGATGGGCGGTCTGATCTCATTCAGGTATTTGAGGGCGTTGACGATCTGCATGATGATGGAGCGCCCCTCTTTCTCCGACATGAGCTTGTGCTGCTTCAGGTAGAAGTCCAGGTCGTTGCCCTCGCAGTACTCCAGAACCGTGCAGAACCTGACGCACCATAAAGGGAGAGATTTCACCGCGCAAGAAGTCAAATTGTGAAATGGGAATATCAGATATTTGGCTCAAAGGTAACACAAGTGAGAATCGATTCGGAAAGAAAAAACAAGGGATGACTTACGAGTCAGTATCAAGCGAAAAGTAGTCGTAGAGTTTAACTATTCGTGGATGATCCAGCTCTTTATGAATTCTATATTCTCTGCATGCATGTCTGAAAGAAACAACATTTATTTCAAACAGAAATGTCACACACAGAGAAAAATAGAATAAAACCGCATGAAACACCAAAAAAAAAAAAAAAGAAAAAGCACTCACTTGTGATAATTTTCCTTCTTCTCATCCCTCCAGTTCTTGTTTAACTGGTGGATTTTGACGGCGACATACCTTTGTTCTGTTAGGTCAAAGGCCTGGAAAACAAACGTCTCGTCTCAGTCAGGAAATACATTTGGCATCGCTCCATTTTTAGCTGCAGCGAGACTCTGAGGCTGCTTTCATTCATCATTTTTTTACCGTGATGACGTCGGCACTTTGGAACGACTCTCAAATTCTTTAATGTAACGAAACACACGTCCCAGAATATTTTCCAAAGTATGCACAGCCGCCCGCAGATCTCTTTACGAGTAGGAGTTTATTGGTTTAACGTTGGTTCGTGTAATAACCCGACGTCTGGCTTCAAACCCACCACAGATTCTAAACGAAATCTAAACAACCCTCTCTATAAGCAAATGGAAACATGGAAGAACATCTTTGAGAGGTTCTTTTTTTTAACAGACGTAAACAACCGAGTAGCACTGATGCATTTTTTTTTTTTTTTTTTGCAGTCTGAATCATTAGAAACACCGAATCAGTAGAAACACGGAATGTCTGGACGATTCTCACCTTGTAAACTTCACTGAAACCTCCCCTTCCAAGTAAATGGAGCAACAGGTATCGGTCATTTAGCGTGGGGTGATCTTTGAATCTACATGTGGAGAGAAAGAGTTTGGGTTAAAGAAAAAAACCGACACATCGACAGACTAACTAGGATTGGCCCGTACTGAGAATTATCTTCGTTGTGGATCCGTTTCAGCTCACGGATGTGCAGATTCCGCACTCGCTCCAATCTCTCCAGCTCCGCCTGGATCTCTGCCTCCTCCTGAGAAGGCCACAAAAGATCATTACTCAAAAAAAAAAAAAAGAACAAATAAAAGGACCAAAATAAAAACATAAAAAAACCCAACAGGTGTTACCTTCTTAAGATGGCCGAGTCTTAGCTTAAAGATCTCCTCCTGCTCGTGGTACTCCGCCTGCGACAACCTGCCGGGACCAACATCAAACTCAATTTATGTGCAGGGGTTAAAAAAAAAAACAGCTGCTAGCAAACAGAAGAAATAAAAACACAAGAGTTTCGTACGCTTCGCTCTCCGTTCCGTTGGTCTTGCTTTTACGTTTGTTTTGCTCCAGGCTTGGGGGCGGAGTCTGTGCCATGGACGGCGGCTTGCGTTTGGCCAGCAGCTTCCTCTGCCTCTCGATGTCCTCTCGTTGGGAGTTGATCCTCTCTTGTTGTCTGAGGAACAGGCAGCACACGGCCGTGACGCATACATACGTGACACCCGCGTTCACCTGTGTGTGATCTACTGACGCCACCCGACACCGCACCAGTTGTTTTCACACAAACGTGTCGCCAGGTCGTCACGTGAACTTATGGTAGCACCTCCATATTGTGAAATGAGAGACTTAAAAGTTCGGTCCTTACTTGATAAGGTTCTGGAAGGCGTATCCATCCGTCCACTGTTCCGTGAACGACGCTCCGTGTCTCACTGTGGTGAAATGACCCAGTCGTAGTCGGTCCTGCATGCTTTTGTCCCTGCAGGCCATCTTCTCCTGTTTGGACTGGAGGAAGAGCGACGAAACACAGGCGTCAGACATTTTTCCTCTTGATTCTCATGTGGATTAAATCAAGGCCAAAACCGTAACGACCGAAAATCAACAGCTGGAAATAAAATCCCAGCGATCTCACAATAACCTACTTTCTCTATCAGCAGCTTCTTGGACATGGTCACACACTTATTTAAGCGTTCCTTGTATCGTTCCAGCATCCTTTGCTGCTCATCGATCTGCCTCCTCAGATCACAGTTTGCCTGGAGGACAAAAGGTTCAGAGAACAGGTGTCAAGTAAAAATAAAGAAAGTTTTTGATTTGTTCAAACGTGCACAGATGGAAGGAGTGTATCAAATATAACATGCTTAAGAGTAAAAAAAAAAAAAATCTAGACAAGGAGAACATGATATTCATTTTCAATCATAGAAAGATGGACAGCAGAGCAGCAAGGATGCATAGTAATGACATTAGTACCCGCAGCAAATCGTCTATTCGGCCCTCCTTCTTCTCCAGGTCGGAGTTCTTGTTGTTCTCCATTGCTATTAGTTTCTCTATTGTAAGGTCGGACTACAGGTACAGTGAGGACAAAACAGTGGATAAATTAATGGTGGATCAGTTCAAAAGCTAGTGCAAGTAGTGTCGACTAAAAAAAACAACTTTAGCAATCCATTGTTTTACATGGCAACCACATAACTTTTGAATTATGACGTGAATACACAACGACAAAAACTAACAGACCCGGCTGTGGTTGCATGTCTGGTACCTGTGTGGCTTTGTGCAGCATGTGCAGAGACACGGGCTTCAGCGAACACGAGTGCTCCGTGTTGGCCGAGCCCACGGAGGAAGGGCTTCCCTGCTGCACCTGAGAGGCAGAAAAGATCCATCAACTTAAAAACTTAACACACAGAGAGCGTCTCACTTTTCAGAATTCTTCCAGACGTGCCGCTGATAAGTGTGAAGGAAATAATGGAAGGAAAAAGTGTGTTAAATGTTAGAAAGAAGAAGGAGACGCATGGCGGAGCAGACGTGCTCACCGTGACGGGGGGGTTGGACAGGGAGTGTTGTGGGGAAGAGCGGACCACTGGTGGAATTCCCCTGGCAGGGCTGGTACCAGGACCGCTACCTCCCGCAAACTGACACACACGTGAAGAGAGGAGAGGAAAGGAGCTCAGTGTGAAGATCAGAAAATAAGGGGTTAGGAATAAAAGCATGAAAAGTGACCTTTGTAGAGGACAGGAGCACAGCTGGAAACACATTCAGGAGAAGCTTTTTTTTTTTCTTCTGGAACTCACCTCAAAATAATCACTAATTTTATGCCCCCTCGCTCCTGCTTTGCCTGAAAAAAGAAGACAAGTCGGTCAGGGAGGCTGAAATTTTAGGGGAAACAACCACAAGAGGATGGAAGCTACAGGACAATCGCACCTTGGCTGTCAAAATGATCCGCTTTCCGTTTTCTCACTCTCTGGTCGTTGGCTTTTTTCTCAGGAGTCTGTCAGGAAGGAGAGAGAGAGAGAATCAACCACACAAATCAGAAAGTAACGTGGTGATTTGTTGGGGGGGGGGGATCTTTGACGTATGCAAGAGACTAACCTCTAGTTCCTTGTCACTCAGCGAGCCCACGCTGCAAAGACTCTGATTGGATGACTCGTTTTGATTCTGCCCTGAGCCCTGTTAGGATGAAGCGGATATGCAAAAGAATAACGTCCAAGGGAGGCAATTAAATACACCAAAACTCAAAGGAAAAGAAGAGACACGCAGGAGGAAATTTTATATTTACAAAATGTGCGCACACACACTTTGTGTAGGTATGCAAACAGGGAAGAGAACGCACGCAAGAGTTTGGTGGAAATGATGAGAAACGAAGGGAGAGGATGCGGCGGTTTGAATAAATAGCATCACCATTAAATTCTCCCTGAATCTAAACCTGCATCAGTCCCGACTCCCGTTCCCTAGGTGACGCCTGTCAGTCAAACGGATCACATCGGAATTCAGCAGACACCGTCCAATCAGAGAGCGACACTTAGTCATTCAGAGCACACAAGAGCTCTCTCGCTGAACCCCCCCCACCCCCCACCCCCCACCCTAAAATGGCTGAACATTAGGCATGCTGCTGAGGAAGGATTCCTCCCTCTGTCTGTCACCTTTAGATAATGTCATCCATTTTTCTCCTGCTCATCATCCTCTCAACATTCTCTCTGGAGAAAGACGCTTTGCTTGATTTAAGAACGATCGCTTGTTTTTAACCAACACCCCCCCCCATACACACACAGCTCTTTAGTTGTCACACTTCCTCAAAAACAAAGTGATCTTTTCAACAAATTTCTCTCTTAAAATAGGTGTCCTATCGCTCTTTGTCTTCAAATTATAATACTTTTTTTGGGGGGGACCGAGAGAACGCTCCTGCCTCCAGGTTGTTCAAGGTCAAAAGAGAAAAATCTGCTCTCTGACATTGAAGGGTGTTCAGACCATCGACCCATATTTCTTCTTCTTAATCATTCGTTGACACATCTCTCTCACGTTCCACCTACACGCGTTGCATCTCTTGCGGTGGCATAACGTCGCCATTTTCTCTGCGGCGGCAGCAGCGGCCATGCCATGCTCTGGGCTCTGCTCTGCCTATGGCTGGCACGCGGCCCACTCCTGGCGATGACTCTCGCTCCATAACTGTTCCAAGATCACCTTCCACAAAGACAGCTTCACCCGAGCAGCAAACGAAGGCAGCGGAAGGCTAAACGCTGCCTCCGCTCACACCTGGTCAACAACTATTTCTACATTCCTCCTCCTCCTCCTCCTCCTGCCACCCCTGTCCTGTCTGTGGCCTTCTGGCAAGCGTTGCGACTTGCATATACAGCCACTACATCATGAGCCAGGGAAAGATGCCATATCACACCAGCCAAAAAAACACAGACATAGCTCAACCTTCTCCAGAGACAGACAAAGAACAGGAGCGGGGCCAAGCTTGTGTAGGGCCAAACGGCAGAATGATACCGAGGCAGAAAAGAGACAAAGACAGGAGGACATTCACGAGAAAGTACGATCAATAAAATCTGTGATTATGAGCACTTTTGACAGGAGACAGTCTTCATGTTCCAACACAAACCTTAGCCACGCCGACCCCGGTGAAGCGAGCCTCCAACAGCTCCTGCCGTCGGGGGTCCAGGCTGTGCAGTTCTTCCATCATGGCTGCAGAGACAAGAGCACAGATTAAGGACTGCATTGTGGGGTCTGGTATATTCAAGTGGGAGTGACGGATCACTATTTCAACAGCGAAGGTTGTGATGAGTCACGGCTGTTTTTAGCTATATGGATGTGGAAAATTCCTGTACTGAGTCATCAATAAGCCTGACAATAATGTTTTCCACTATCGTGTGTGTGTGTTCATCAACAACCAGCCAACCTTGAGTCCTAAACTTAAATATTTACAATGCTAAAGTGCAAAATCTAACCCAAATGATTGCCCGTAAGGGGTATTAAATGTGTTTCATATAGGTAGGCCAGATGTGTGGAGTCATTGTCAAGTAAAATTATAGCATCATGTGATAACACCCTGGCATTAAAGGCCTAAGCTGCATGGAGCTGGAGTTTGGAAAGGTCACTGTGGAAGGCCTGCTTAGTTTAGTCACCAGTGGAAAAGATCTCCACGGGCAATAATTACCAGGATTGTTGGATTGTACAAAGGTTAGCGTTAAAATTAAACGACCAGCACTGATGCCAAGTCAATCTGTCACCTATGGTTTGCATACCTTTATCGAAACCAGTCAAAGCAGAAGCATGCGTGTCAATTAGCGCAGCCTGTTTAGTCCTAAATCTCACACCAAATTAAAAAAATTCACGCATGAGTCCGCTTGGTTCAGGTGGTGACCAGCGGAACGACCTGGAAACGTCAGTGAACGCACGGCGAGTTAGCATGCTAGCACTGTGCAAGTGAGCTAACAAGAGAATGGTGGTCATCGCCTAGCATGGCTATGTAGTAGCTAACGTTAGCATGTAACGTTGATGTGATTCAGTCAAATAACACATCCCAACATGCCCCGTTTTTGTAAACAACCAGACGATTATCAGTTAAATGTCACATTTTACCTCCACAGACAACATTCCTGGCCATCGGAGTAAATTATTTTGTTAACACACACGCGATTGCTAGCGCCAGCTAGATAGCAGGCTAACGTTAACTCGTCTGTCAAAATGAAGCATCTCCTCCGGTCCTGTGTTGTCGGGTTCTCGTTCCGCGGCGGCTGGGCTCACCGAAACAAAATGCCAGCTGAGATACAGTCTTTTATTAAACTACTTAACTAGGTACTTACTGCAATTTAATAAAAATTCGGTCCTCCAGAGGGCCTGTGTAAGCCCCGAAGCCGTCCCCGTTGTTTCCCCTGGTAGGCAGACCCTCCCAGGCTAGGCCGCATCAACAGCCGCGTCCCTCGCGTGGTGGTTGTCAGCCGCGAAGGCTCGCGAGCGGGCGGTATGGTCAAAGGTAGATGACGGTGGATTCCCTCTGAGGCCTCGACAACTCCGGGTATCCCTAGCCCGCCTTGCTGTACCCCGTCAGGCCGGGATTCCCATCACATCCTTCCTTCCAAGGACCATACAGCGGCTGTTTCGGGTACCTCGTTCCACACAATGGCGACCCTAGAGAATCTGGGTTTTACCAGATATTAATAATGTCTTTAACGTTACTTGCTCCTATCTTTTTCTCTTCCCCCCCCCCTCCCCGGATGATGTGATGAATTTCGGGTCCTGGCTTTCAGCTCGATCAAAACAAAGTTCGGCTCCAGACGCCTTTCCTCGCGGAAGGGAAGAAACCACTCTGTTTCGGAAGTTGTGAGGTTGCAGGCAGTTCACTTAAATCCGGATCGATTCGGTTCGGTTCTCATGTTTTTTTCAATGTAAACAATAATCAGCAAAATCTCAAATTTTCTCGTGAGATTATTCAAGTATTTTCACCTTCGTTCAGTCCACGCCTGCCCCAAATCTCTCGTCTGGACCAATGGCAAATCCCTCTGTACACAATACATTTAACAGCGCCCACCGTCACCACGACCAATATGATCACTGATCAGAAATTGGCAATAATCATGATGTGCATATTCATAAACTGAACTTGTGCAAAATACTTAAAATGCAATCGTTACACCTTGTCAGCATGAATTGTCTTAACCACTAATAAGTGAGTAGGGATAAAGTTCTTTGACCAACACTTTAGAATATTTTTTTTTATTAATTTTGCATGTACAAAAATATGAAGTGGTCATCTTAAAAAAAAAAAAAATCACACCATCTATTTCAAAATATCAGCTCCTTTAAAAACATCTGGCCCAAATAGAACCATATGTACAGGTGTGACAAGCCCTTTCTCAGACGACTGAATTCATCCACACAGAAAGACAAATCATCACTCAGGAACACTGGTCGTAAACTCAGACCATCCGTGTCGTGTCAGGCGTCGAAAGCTGGAGACTATTCAGTTGTGTTCCTTTAATCACAAAGGAGGTTTTCGGTTCCATACACTCTCATAAAAAAGTCCACACCATCTGGATTTTAACTCATAGCATTAGTTGCAGTCAGAGGTCAAGCCAGACATGTTCTCTCCTGCGTTTCGGGCGGCTGGACTGGAGCTTTTCGGTACTTGCACTGGATCCACACTCTGTACATGGTGAGCTGTTTGCCTCTGTTCACCTGCAGTCGCCTGTCTACCAGGTTCTGCACTTTCTCAAGTCCTGCCTTGCTGAACATCTCATGGAGCTCATCTGAAATAAAAAAAGAAGCACAAGGACACGCTCATATATAATAAAAAATTATAATTCCAAGATACTATTATTAACCTACTATTTTTACCTTGAGTGAAGAAAAACACTCTCGTTCCATCACCTCGAACGTAGAAGTTTTCAGACAGACATCTTCCTGAAAGAAATAATGAGATATGCAGGATCGCCCAACATCGAAGAAAGACAGAAAGAATTTATTTAAGATGGCGCCATTAACTGTATATCTGTGAAAAAGAATTTTTTGAAAAATAGAATATTATAGCCCTTACAAAAAGTAAAACAAACAAATGAGATAAATAAATATTGAAGAAAAAATAACAACAAAGTTTTCAAGGAACCCTGAGCTGGCAAAAATCCCAGACACTGAATGATCTAAAGTCCAATTTGTAACCATGGAGACGGACAAAATAAAAGCAATAAAAATTTCAAAATAGCAAAAAGAACATTATTCATGTTATAAATACAGTTTTGAATTCTAATCCACAAATGAACTATGACAGAGCGTTCCTGCAACCCCCGTCTCATGTTCTTTGCAACAGGTGGTTTATAAACTAAATTTTGACTTCATATAAACTCTCATTCGTCACCTTTCTTAAAGCGGAGCTGTGCCATATCGTAGCGTCCGTAGTCTCTGAGCAGCATCACTCCTCCTGGCTTCAGCAGCCGCGCCAACCTGCCGATGGACGCCTGCATCCTGAGACGGGGGGGAAACGTTAACGCAACCTGTGCTGCATTCAAAGTCTCGCCGTCCACAAAAACCAAAGAGGAGAGGAAAGACGAAGCTGGAAGTTCTTACTTGTTGGGATGCAGTGCTGATAACACGAAGATTAGCACTATAACATCAAGGGTTCCATCGGGGAAAGGATAATTAGCTTCTGCGTCACTCAAATCATGAACAAAGGCGAAGCAGCGCCCTGGGTCGTATTCTGGATTAGTCTGATGACAGAAAGGCAATGTTAATTCACCCGTTAGCCTGCAACCGCAGACACGATGCTTTCATCAGTCCTTCATCTCACCTTGACTAACTCCACAGCGGTGCTGGAGAAATCACAGCAGTAAACAAAGAGTCCCGGGTCGCTGCAAAGAACCACACTGGTGTTAGACCCTAAAGAGCTCAACGAGAGAGGAAACAGAGTGCGTCGAGGCTCTGAATGCACTTACTTGTTGGTTTTCAGTATGGGAAAAACCGTATTCCCAACACCGCAGCCGACCTGTCAGACAGACATTAATTCACACAACGTTCATTTTGTTTCCTCCAACAGCTAAAGTGGCGAAGTTCACTCCAAAAGAGCAAATCCTGATAAAACCTTGGTGTAAAAATTAACAAAGGATCCATTTCTCCAAGGTTAAAGCCCTTGTCTGTGTTACAAGTCATAGATTAGAATACTAAATAGAGTAAAATCTTGTACATAATAGATGAACTTCCTGCTGTCGGTGGCTGGGCTCCGCCTCAGCAGGAATTTTGAGGGATATCAACGCTCAGGTAGCCCAAAAACATCTTGGATTCCCTAAGATGCGGTGACATGTGCAGCTAAGGAGAGTGAAGGGTGGAACACCCTCCTTAGCTGGACTTTAAGCTAATCTTCCACTCAATATTTATTAAAAAAACAAAACATTAGCTTAAACTGAAAACTTGCTAACAGATGACATAACCTGAAACAACTCGGCTGAGGCAGCAGCAGCCATTTGTTTCATGTTTAGCTGACTTTTCTCACACCTCCAGAATGCGATGTGTGGCTGAGGATCCAGGGATGTCGCCATTGCTGCGAGGCACAGGTGCAACTTCCCTCCTTTCCTCTCGATCCAGATCATTCCACTGATGGTCGTTGGTGTCGGAGACCTGTGGATGGGACTCGTGGTTGAGGTGATGCTGCGGTGCCAACTCTGGGAACTCCGTAAAGAGCCAGTGACGGTCTTTGAAGAAACGATTGTCGTGGATCGCATAGAAATCATTCCAGTACTCGTTTGCGCGGCTGTCGTATTCCTCTGCAAAACAAAAGGCAAGTGAGTAAAGTTACGAACTTTATTGTGGATTAATTACAGTAGAACATAGTAAAAAATTGTTTAGTCAGTTTTTCCAAAGTGCAGACAATAAAAATAAAGACAAGGTGAAATCTTGTCATTACAAAAACGGACGCTGATGCCGTGCTGTTACATTTCAGAGTAATAACCCGACCTTGTTTCTCTGACGGTAACGGCTGACTGTTTTCTAAGACTTTCTTCTGAGCAGATGCTTCTTGTTCCTCAGTCCACTCCACATTGTCCCTGTTGACAGCAGAATATTATTATTATGATCCAGTGGCAGAAGCGATTATAATAGAACAGAGACACACAACAATCCTGAGATGCTTCAAGTTAAATGTCCTCATGTGATATTTTGATAGGACTGGGAAATGGGGGAAAATTTAGAATTTTAGAGATGATCAGAAGAAAATAGAGAGAACTCTAAACATTGATCCCATGGTAAAATTACAGTCAACAAAACAAAAACAAAAAAGAAACAGTAAAATATTCTCAGGTGTCATCCAACTGTTAATTAATCTAAATAAGTCAATCCTTTAATTGGGCATAAACAAGCAGTAACAACTTAATATTATTTGTCAACACGTATATGAATTGGCCTAATTGAAAAAACCAAACTATATTTGGAAATATTTGGTTTGATTTTTTTTTAAAAATTGATTACAATTCCAGAAATATCAATGTCCTTCTCCGATGCATTAAAGATGTGTACATAAAGTTTTGTGAGGAAAACATGTCATCTCTTTTTCAATTATGTCCTGGACACCCTCATCTGAGACAACTCTTACCCCCCCCACCCCACCCACTTAACCATGGAAACAAAAAAAAATAACACTTAAATACTTTGTTGTTGTAGAAAGTTTCATGAAAATATAAAATATTTCTGAGTTATGGTAAAAAAAAAAGAAAAAGAAAAAAAAGAGCAGGGATGGATCCTGATGGATGAGCCTCACGTCATTCTCCTTTCACTTCTTTCACATGGGTGGAAAATAACATTTAGATCTGAAATTCTAGCACCAGGTGATAAAATAAGACCCGCTAGTATATAATATTTCACTATAAATCATTAACATTGCATGAATACAACATTTAAATGTATTACCCTATATTTCAAAGCTGAAAACCGATCAATAAGTGACTATTAATTACTAATAATTAACAGATTTGACAGTGGTTCTAATCGGTTCGTCCTCAGACCCTCCGTCCAGCCCACTGATCCTGGTCATGGACACGTCTGTGAGCCGCTAACGGTGTGTGGAATACCAACCACGCGTTGTGCTGGAAGACCTGTCGCGGGTCCGTGAGGAACCGCGTCCCGAACTGAGGCCGCTTATCGTCTCCGGGGACTGGAACCGGCGGAGTCCACTCTATTTCGCCGCTGCCTCCCTCCACTCCGTCCCCGGCATGGGACGCCGCCATGTTTGTGCTGACGCGCCGGAAGAGGGCAGTGCTGCATTCAGGAGCAATCGGAAATAAGAAAACTATTTTTTATAAATATAACTGTTTACGTTGTTTGTTTGTTTTTTACGTAAAAGTTGTCACGTCTGGAGGATGGAACGCGTTGATACATCAATATCTTGTTTTTAAATTAATCTTAATATCTACAGTTTTTTTCCATTAGCTATTTTTTTTTTGTATTTCATTCTTCTATACAGTATTTTAACACTTGCTCCCTCGCTAGTCGTATGTAGTATCAACGTTGAATTTGATTTTATTCCGAGCACGTGAAGTAGACATGCCTGTTGTCCAGCTGTGGATGTGCAGTGTGACGTCATCACAACGCTCCGCCCATCAAGTATGTGTGTTTTACTACAGTTCAAAACTTTTAACTGCTTCTCTTCCATCAGTCGATCAGTATTTAGCCACTAGAGGGAGACATTATCTCTGATATGACTCTGACTTCACTACTTTTCAGTTCTGTCAAAAATATCACATTAAAATCCTTATCTTTATTTCAGGGTTGTCAAAAATAACCAAAAATCTTATGTCTTTCCTTGCTAAAGCTTTTTTCCGGGATTCAAACCCCTCCTGTTCACCTGTTGGGGATGACACAAGATTGCCATGAAAGTTCTGAGTATATCTATCTGCTTTATTTACAGTAATTATTTTCAATATTTATATTTTAATACTGTTTTTTGTGTAATTTACCAAGAATAAATTCAAACACAATAACTCTGTTTCAGGTAAATTATATACTGATGAAATATAATTATGGAAATATTAAATTCTAGTGAAATTTGTGCTCCATTTCTGACAACGCTGGAACTTTATTGGCAGTCAACATCAAACCAAGCAGACATAATTGTGGGGGTAAAACATTTTCGTTCCCCACCCTTCACAATAAGGATGGGGGACATGAACTTATCTTAAAAGATTACAAATTTCATGCAGCACAAAAATACTTGGTAAAGTCAGGTATCATGAATCCTAATGTGCTGTGGACACTTAACCATATAGAAACTACAAAAGAGCAAAAGTGTGTTTGCATTTTAGGGACAACATAATTTCATTTGCAATAAAAACCTGTTCGAAAATCCGAATAATAAATGTAGCATATGGATATAAGTCACTTCAGGGTTTGTAGAAATGAATCAAAAATAATTACAATGGAGCAATGGAAGGACAGATCACAACTTTTCATACAATTGTACAACTCAAGTTCAACAAATGCAAAAAACAGGCCAAAAAAAAAACATGTGAAAGCTTGCATAAAGTTAGCATAGCCTTTATTCCTTTTAAAAGCGATAAAGATCACAAACATCACTGTAAACCTCATCAGCCTGGGGGGTGCAGGCGATGCCTTTTTTTTTTTTTAACAAAAAAACAACTTTTTTACAATGAAGTGTAAACCCAGAGACCACTGCAGTCACATCAAAATCCTCTTCACACAGTTAGAGTAGAAAAATGAGAAATGTCAATGTAGATAAAAATCTTCAAGCATGTTTTGTTAATTTACTAAAATTCTATAGTACAGTACATGTTTTCACTTTCGCTAATAAACGTTATTGCGATTACATGAAACTGCTTTTTCCAATGAGGACAAAAATTGTTTTAAACTAATAATGATGTGACTTATTATGATTTTAAAAAGTTAATGAAATACAAGAAACATTTTAACGAGAATGACTCTCCTAAAAAGACAAAGATGACAGACTTTCAGCAGTTACTGTAAACCGACGGTAAACAGTATATTTATTTACGCTGATGAACTCCAATCTGATTCCATGTACCGTACAGAGAAAGATATGACCTGGTCTAAAAACATAGGCAAGCAACCATCCGCGACTTATATTAACAGTTTTAGTGATTTTTACAATATGTACAGTAACTACAGCATGTTGTTAATAGCAATAATTTCTTTTTAGCCACAGCATCCGGTCAGGTGACAGTGTAAACAGTCTTCTTCTTATCTGTGTCTGCTACTACATTCCATCTCTGTCGTTGACCCCTGAGTTTTTCTCATTAGGTTAGCTGCTAGTTGCCTCTGTATGCTACATTGGTGAAGGTGGAGGTGGCTCCTTTGTACAAGGGATTGTTAGCCTGGGAAATAAAAAAAAATAAAAAAAGTTTAATTGGGATCCATGTAGGACGTCCCCCTTTAGAAAGCAGCTATCTTTGTGTAATTGTGGTGTTTCATTGATTTCTTACTATAAAGCTCTTATAATATAAATTTAGACATTTGGTTCCAATTTCTCACCGTATCCCATTTGGCTTTAGCTCTTTCCTCTTCAAACTTGGCGAACTCCCTGCGATCATGGATGGTGACCAGCAGCTTCCAGATGAGCAGGCCCACTAATCCCAGCAGCAGAATGGCGCCAGCCACCGCCAAGAGGACCACCAAGATGTCTGCACCCTCAGGACACTCTGAGAGACGTCATACGGGAAAGGATTATTCAAGAGAAATGGATTATCCAAGAGAGGTGAAAATACTCATCAACACGATGTTCGTCAAGAAGATTTATGTGGTTAAGCAACCGCTGCAGTTTGGCGTCAGACACGTCTTCGCACGATGACTCAGTGCATTATCACCACCTAGAAGGTTTGGTGCTGTGGTATCTGTGGTTGACAGGCTGATACGTCCTCTCGAAACGTCTACATTACCAGAATCCACTGTTCTCGTTGCTGGCTGGGTAAAATGACCAAATAATGCTCCTAGATTTGTAAACTTGCTCCCACAGCAATTTAAATATCTCATACATGCACAGCAGCTCATACATTACCTGGTTCTTTTACCACAAACAGAATGGATTTGCCACTTTCATCTTCGTAATACTGGAAGTGCACCACACAGTCATTTTCATCTTTATATGAGCAATTCACCGCATTGGTATCGTGGAAAACTGGAATGAAAATAAGAAGAGACGAAGAAACGGGGTAATAAAACAGATTATGAGATCTCATAAGTTACCTTTGGACGCAAAAGAGTCATCAGCGCACAATATCGTCGGATCATAACACGCAACGATGCTTCTGAGATATTTTGCTCACACAAAACTGAGTATTGCCGTTTCTCAGTATGAGGTAAGGAGGTTTAAAGATGGAAGAGTTCTCACCCACTGCATCCACTATTTTTATTTCGTCTTTGCAGATTCTATTGCAGCTGTTGTCGCTGATGTACGATCCTCTCTGGAAGTGCTGACACTCCACGCACTGCCTGTAAGCAGAGTCTCATATCTTTATAAAGAACACAGTGTGTGGGCTATCGATTGCTCAAGTCGATAACAGGTAGATAAACTATAATGCTGATACATTCTGGCCATGTTGGCGCTAGTCTTGAGGTGACCTTCCTCTGCTGTGCACCAAGTTAAAAAGTTTTCACTTTTGCTCACGTTTCCCAGAGGATGATCCATCTCAGTTTTAGACTTATCGAAGAGCTTTTAGTCTACCACCGCCCTCAGGCCGAAATGTCAACTTCAGACGCAGGGTGGTTGAAAATCTAATTTCATGCTAGACTGCATGAAATTAGTTGAGCACACTCATAGTTCGGAAAGACGTCATCACCAGTAGCCTCCCGCCGCCACATGACACTTGTCTCATGGGCATGATTTTGTAAACACAGCCAACATTCATCGATGAAATAATGATGATGTAGATGTAAAATGTCAGAATAAATGTTGTTTTAGCATGGAACTAGCTCATGCTAATAGTAAAAATAATAACCTGAGTAGCACCTGAGTTCTAGACAGGCCAGAAGCATATAAACATATAAACATATTTATGAAGTATATACTGGAGCATTAGCTAGATGAAAATTAAACTGGTAAACTAATGTCTAATATTAGCTTAATTTTATATATATGTTTATGTGTTGTTGGTTCTACTTAAATTACCATGAAAGCTAACTTATTTCTGGCACAGGGTCATCGTCATCATCTTCTCAATACAGGTTATGCGAAAAATAATTAACGAAAACATTACTGTCGTTAAGTGTGAAATATCGAATCAAATACCGTCACATAAAAAAATGTTTTTACAGACATAATTTTCAAATTTAGTCTTGAGCACGACATAATAAAATTCAATCAATTCAATTCAATTTCAAACATCAATCTAGGAGCTTACTTTTTAATCGTGCAGGAATCAGGACAGGTGGGGCATTTTTCACACGTTTTCCCGTAGGCACCGGGCTGGGTGCATTGACATACCCCACACTCACAGTTGCCCCGGCCGCTGCACAGCAGGCCGATGCTGGACATGCAGGTGTCCGTTCGCGTGGAGCAGTTACAGTTTTCTCCTTGCCATCCAGCATCGCATTGGCAGAACCCACAGATACACTTCCCATGGTCTGGAAGAATCACAGAGAATTAGCAGGATCATGCTAATCGTAGCCCATAATCACATGGGCGTGGCCAGGCAAGCAAAACTAGCAAAACATATTACACACAGCTGCGTAATAAACATGTTTTTTTCTAATGGTGTTGCTGAGTCGGGTGTTCTCCAGGCTGTGCATGGAGATTACGCCAGCATGTAATTACTAGCCTGATCTGAGGTGGTGTGTGTTACTAAAGTGTCATTAGTGAACTGATTCATCATTTACGGTGGCCCAGAGGGTCAAAACACATTTCATTTGAAGGCGATGCCATTTCTGGAAGTGTGGAACGAATTTTCCTGTTTGTTATTCCATAACTGATCCTGAACTGTTTCAGGGAGCGATGGCCCAAACCCAGCGCTGTGATTGGTTGTTTTTGCTTTCATGCTCTGGGAATGTGCTGAGAGTGGTACACAACAGAAACAGGAAATGACACTGTGTCGTTTATCAAAGATTTGGTTTCCTTCCCAAACTCCCAAAGAATAAGCGCTGTCCCACCTTTTCTTCCATGCAAAATCTCATTTATGCCATTTATGTACAGAATTTTATTGTTTCGGAAGTCTTGACGTTTTGTTAACCTTGACTGCGGCTTGTTATTTTTCAAATTAGAATGTTGCTGCTGCTTCTTTGTCTTTCCTCAGACAGCACATTCATTTAAAACAATAGCTTAGTAGCTAATTGCTCTGAAATGTAATCTGAATCACCGAGGGGCATTAAGCATATCTCTCCATCACTCCTCATCAAACAAAGGCAGGAAACGATCTATTGGGAAAGCACGCGCTAATGATTCATGTCCTTGGAGGCGGACGGGCAGCGGACGTTTCCTCAGACTCTGCTGGAGTGTGGCAAAGCGCAAAAAGCCAGGTCACTCCACGGCGGGTGTTGTAGTGATGTAAATGTTTGCTGACAGGAATCTGGAGGTGAGATTTTCTCCCTGGATTAGGGAGACGTCCCACATCAGGGCGTGAAGCTACTCTAGAAACCAGGGTGCTGCCCCAGCGGCTGCATCGTTCTTATTAGGAAAGCAAACAGGACTCGACGCTGGATGACGAAGAACAAAGCCTGTGAGTCACGGCCCCAGCTGGGTCAGACCGGGGGAGTGACTCCTTATGAAATATCACAGAGGGTTCAAGGTCCCTGATTCCAGAGGTAAAACTAATCATCTACAATTTCTTTATCTCCACTCTGTTGAATTTGGCTTTGTTGACGGCGGCGGTGTCACCGGTTAATGGTTAACAGTCTCTTACATTCAACACTTACACTGCAGCTACTCACTAATCTTCTTTTTGTGAAATCACGAGCCTGCATTCTGCAGCCGTCCTGCTCTTATTAGTCCTACAGCTGACTCACACATGTTGAAGGGAGTTGCTGGACATAGATCATCCTCCTTTGTTGAGATTGCACAGTAATCCTACCCATTACTCACGTGTGTAGGCTTTCAGAGGAGGTTAACAAACTGCCCCGCGACAAGAGGCTGCTACAGCTAAAAATTACAGGAAAGTGAAGCGAGGGCAGAGACGTTCTGCACAGAGGAAAAAATCTTTGGCAAACAGCCAGCAGAGGAATGCAAACTTTCCTGTTTTCTCCTCCCTCGTATTTATGGGCCCTGGGGCTATGCTTGCCAACTCCTGCTTTCTGGCCCCTTGCGGGTCCCAGGGCCCCTAAAGCAGAGCAAAAAAAACCACGCAGCCTCCAGGAACAGGAATATCACATAAGCATCCCCAGGATGCAGCGACTCCGATCGAGCCGGGTCGACGGAAGGATGGGGAACGCTCATCCTTTAAAGATATCGTGTCACCGCTCCGTTGAGACAAATTAGTGGCCCCCAAATTGAGCCCTGTGGGCTGGCTGACATCAGGCTTGGTTTGCGTAGGTGTGTGTGTGTGTTTGGGTGTTATCACTGGATTTCTCAATACTTTCTTCTCGGAAAAAAACACAATCTCTTGAGAAAGACTCCTGACTCCTCCTTGTTGATATAAATATTTCATTTCAAGATAGTAACTTGTAAATATAGACATGATTCCATGTTCTCTTGCGTCTTCTCGTAGGTGGTGGATGTGGGTGCACCATGTGACCACCTGAATGCTGCATTGTCAGTTCAGGTCAATGGAAGTCGTGATTGGATTGTGGAGCTTTCTGCGATTTAGCTTTGAAGTTTCTTTTCCATTTTCTTCCCTTAATAATTGATATGACTACATTTCAAATTCCATGGGCTCACTTATGTCACAGGATTTTAACATTATTTTAATTCTGCAAGTCCAGGAGGAGAAACTTTGGACAACATGAATTGGATTATTTCTTGGATTTGGCAAAACTCCGGCTGAAAAGTAGCCCAAATCCAGCAGAACGTGTTAAAGACGAGTCTTATTTCTATCTGAGCAAACAGATAAAATTTACCCGACTTAATGTACCTCTCAATAACAAAGTAGTTCCTACTTCTGCTGCTCCTCAGCCCTCCTACACACAATCCAACACTTATGATACAGGAAATAACCCAATGAAAAGTCCATCTAAGTTTTATCTCTGTGATTGAGTAACTGTTCACTGAGCTGTGCAGACTTGCACTAGGGTGTGATGGTGCACCACGCTGTGAGCAGTAAGAACACCGACCAGGCACTCAGTGTTTACAGGCCCGACAGAGGATTGTCATAATAATTGCTCACTGTTGTTTTTTTGAAATGGCTGTGGATTCTCAAAGCCAGGGAGACGAAGTACACAAACTAAAGTCTGTTTATAGAGTGGAAACAAACCCGAGTTAATCCAATGAAGTCAGATGAGGCCTCAGAGGTGGGAAAAGAAAAGGAAGGGCAGCTTCATCCTTCCTGATATCACTAACATAAAGTTTATTGTCTCACACATGTCTGAAAAAAGGGGGAAATCCAGCTGTGTTGATATTTTTTACTTGAAGGGTTTAGAGTTTCCTATACATCGAGTCCAGTTTGCATCGCAGACAATAATTTAAAGATGCTACAGGCTAACATCAGCAATGGAAACAAGCCCCCCGTAACCATCTGCATCGCTAGATACCACAGCAATGAGTTTAAAAATGTTATTCCAACCATCTTGGTTTGTAGATATGAAAGGAAAAGCTGTAATAAATTTATCAAGGACAAGACAAACTTCCTTCCTAACACAATGGAAAGTGTTGCCTCATGATTGACGAGTATGACACCTCTGTGAATCGGACTCAACCGCCCTCACAGTCATGAGATCTGAACGTAATACTCAAAAACCTGGTTCAAGTTAATAATTAATGTCTTACGTTTCACAGAGAACTTCATCAACGATTGGTCCCACGTGACTATAAGAGGCCTAACTCACTGTACCGAATAAGGAAGTCGGATGGAGTCGTAAGACAGAAGCAGAATTCTTTGGATGAATGTAAAACGTGATGTCTCATATGTGTAGAAATCATCCTGTCCAAAAATTTCAACATTCCATTCAATATGGTAGGAAAAAATCAGCATTTTAACTGAGAGTAAAAGTAAAGCATCAAGTCTTGGGGCAACACATACTACAGTCTCCAATGTCACACAACTTGACAACATCGCAAACCTTCGAGTCGAAGATGGTCGCCCTAAAGGAATACGGAGATCTTATCTTTGCATTGGACCACAACTATGAAAGGCCAAACAGGAAACAATAAGTATTAATAACTGGTTAGGAGTAATAATACATGTGTCTGATGAGACCAAGGTAAAACTATTATTAGAAATACATACTGCACTGGAGTATCCCAGGAAGAGATAAAAAAAAACAGTTTGTGCTGCTGGCTGCAGGATATCCTGCCATGATGCTGTTTCTGGTGCGATACTGTAACTTTGGTGCATGAAACATTGAGTTGATGTAGAAATGAATGTACTCACTGGAACACAGCGCCCCCTTGAAGCGCAAGCAGTTGAAGTCGTCACATTCGCAGTATTTGCCCCACACCTGACCAAACTCATTGGCGTGGCACGAGCACTGTCCACACAGACAGTCGCCCCTGCCGCTGCAGATCGGGCTCCCAGCCTTCGAGATGCAGTTGGCGTCATCGGACGGACTGTAGTCCTCCACCGAGCACTCGCAACGCGGGCCCAGACGCCCCGGGTAACACTGACACACGCCGCACTCGTAGGTCCCGTTGCCGTTGCTGCAGATGGAGCTGTTGACTTCGGCTTTGGCCTCGCAGGCGCAGTCGCAGGCGAAATCCACCGTCACCTCCAGTGAGTCCCTGAAGCCGCGGGGTTTGATGGTAAAAGTGCGGCTCTTCTCTTTGGGGCAGGATCGTAGCTGAGCCTCCACGCTAAACGATACCTGGAGAGGGGGAAATGCCTCTGTGACAACCTGTTTGGACACCTGATAACCAGTTCAGCATCTCTGATTGATAGGTACCGTGTCTCCAATCTTGAGGCCGGAGCAGGACTTCAGCCCAGGGATGAGCTCCCCATTCAGGCAGGTCGCGTTGAAGGAGAGATTCAGCTCCTCTGGTACTCCCAACACCTCCAGCTCCACTTTTGAGCGAATTTTCTGCTCATTACAATACAATTTATTTAACCGACCATGAGTCCGATTTTCACAGATTGAAAAAAGACTGTTATTACTCAACTTTAGGAAACCCTTACCGCGTAAGCCTCCTCAATGAGCTGGATAACATTCCCGGAGTCGTCAGAAAGCGTTCCCACAGTCGTGCCTGGCATGAGTTGACTGTACTCCTGCGAAGACCGACATGACCGCGAAAATGGTGATGCAGACGTATTTGTTTTTGATATGACTTTATTATATTCATCTTGCAGCACAAAGATGAACAGATTTGTTCACCTTGTAAAGAGGCACAACAAAGCTGGTCACTGCAAAAATTAAATTGATGTTGTTTTCCGACATTTTCTCCGTCATGAGCGCCAAGGATGGGTAGTCCTGGAAAAAGGACAGGGGAATATTTAACAGAAGCTCAATGGTTTGAATAAAAAGACAGAATTTATGATGTATTATAATTTCTGCCTTTACCAAGATGGTTGTTTTGTTGTAAATGTTGTCCTTGTCTAGGTGACACTGTCCATCGTTGGGTTGGACTATTCCAGCCAAGCGTCCGTCCAGAGCAATGTGAGTTTTGGCGTCGGTGGTGAAAACCAGAAGGTGCGACGCATCCGGACGCCAGCCGATCTTCTCCTGATGATTCCAGACTTATAATTAGTGAATGCACACATTAATTGTTGTAAATAAGCGGGTTGTGTGTCTGTGTGCGGTCAGCGTGTCATACCGTGCACACCACAGCCTGCATGACAGCGTCAAATCCACCCTCCGGGGCGTCTCTATTTCTAGACACCTCCTGATTCTTCACCTCCTCGGTGAAGCGAGCCACCTTCTCCGTCAGCGAGAGAACATGCTTGAAACCAAATTGAGCCAGGCATTTCTCATTAATCCTGCATGGCGAATGGGGAATAGGAGAATCAGCAAGAGGAAGGAATCCATTTGAAATCATTAAACGCAAGTAGAAAGACCTCCTTGAAGATTATGGGGGAAAAAAACACTCCA
This sequence comes from Antennarius striatus, assembly GCF_040054535.1. NCBI lineage: Eukaryota > Metazoa > Chordata > Actinopteri > Lophiiformes > Antennariidae > Antennarius > Antennarius striatus. The sequence goes on from NC_090791.1 coordinate 3,646,992, forward strand.
CAACAATAATCATCGCCACCGCCTACCCATAGCAAGGGTTCTCCACCGCCTGGGGAGGGTAGGTGTACATGTAAGGGGACATGGTTTTGTCCACAAAGGCGCCGAACCCCATGCGGAGGTTGCTGGTTGTGCGGCCCATGGTCACGGCGAGCTCGTTGCCCAGCGTGCGAAGGCGAGCCAAGTCGTCCTTCATGGAGAAGGAGAGGTCCATCAGGTAGTAGAGGTCCACCGGGTAATCTTCCACCTGCTTCACCGACACCATGAACCTCTTGGTTTCACCTGGGGAAAGGGAAGGGAAACGCATGGTAGATGACGTCTTGAATAATCTTTTTTTCGAGCTCGCCTCTGATTGGGCGGAGCAGTACCCGGTCTCAGCGTCATGTGGAGCTTCTGAGGCGTGATCTGAGTGACATCTTTAGCGTTCCCGGAGGCCTTATCGCTGAGCGGCGCGTTCTTCTGGATGGTCAGCGAGCTGGAGGGAAACTCCACCGCCGTGTTACTACACCCCCCATTCAGCAGATTCTCCTTCAAGTCACAGCGAGATGCTCCAGAGCCCCCCTTCCCAAACTCCTAGAATAAAAATATTATTATTTAATACTATTAAATGAAGGCAAATCACATAAAGAGATGCTTTTTTCACTTTGAAGAATCTCTAAGTGCTGACGCCCATTTTTCTTATCTGAAAGAAAGAAACCATCAGCGGATCAACATGAAGAATGTTTGCTTGGCAAGTTGGGTTTCTGTTCCAACTTGCTGCCTTGAGTCACGAATGGAAGGAGGAGGGATGAGGCGTTGTGTCGATGCGTTTGTGTTTTCACCTCCTGGGAGCACCACGCGCAGCTCGGATGAACCGCCAAGCACTGCTGACAAGTGGTGACTCCTCGTGACGTGCAGATGTTGGAACCTGTCAGAATCACACGGATAAAAAAAAAAAAGAAAACGTGAAATGTGATTCCTTGTTGAGGGAAAGGCCGTTCCATCCTCCAACAGCTGTTTGTCAGAGGTGTCCTATGAAGCAACAACACCTATATTTTTTTTAATGTGTAAAAACTGACTCCTGGTATTCGGAATAACTATTTATCAGCAGCAGTTTGAGTGATCAATAGTATCTTGATCTATTCTTTGACCTTTACTTTTCACGTTTTACTTTTCAGGTCTGGATCCAGTTGGTCAAAGTAGGAGTCAAAGCTCAGGTGCTTTTATTTTGGTTAACATGTGTTATCCTGAAAAGTTGAAGTGAAAGAGGAAAGGTGCATTCACATAATTTCCTTAAAAACCCTTTATGACTTTTTTGAGACATGTTGCAGAAACACACACACACAACCGATCACACCAACTGCTCCTGTGTCTGCGGCTCTATTCATGTTACACAAACACCAGAAACCAGACTTTCACAAGCAAGCACAGACAGGAAGTGCATCATGATGTCTCATTGCAGTTTACAGACAACCTAAATGATGCTAATAGTTAAGATATCATTTACTTTAATGGAGCCATCACACACAGAAGACAACCGTCAACTCTGTTTAAAGTGTTAAACCTGACAGATCATAGCAGCAACTGATGTAAAGACTCAACACTGACAACTTGGCTGTCATTAATCATCTAGATCTAAACTACATAAAGTTTTTTGTAGTCTTTTATTCATGCATTCAATTTTGTTTCTCAAAATGCAGCGAACTGCCTTATAAACCACAGGGTAGGGCCCCTGTGACGCGCCTGGACCCCCGGACCCGTCGCCTCATCGCGACTCCATCCCGACGGTTTTCACTCCCTTATAAGGAAAGGTGGAGAAAACTCCACCGAAGCAGCGCGACTGGAACCCGGAGCAGAGTTCCGACGGATTCAGCGAACTTTCCAAACTTTATAACTGCAAACACATGCGGTATAAAGGTTCATAGCGCGACTTAACCATATCTTTACAAACAGGAGGACCCTCCACACCCCCTCACTTCACCACCACCCACAGGTCGCTAAAGCAGGTGAAACTTTTCCAAGTGGCCGCAAGGAATGGAATAAAACAGAACACCCTACCCAAAACTCCGGCTGCCGCGGACAGGAGGAGGAGAAGCACCGCCGGGAGAGTTTCCATCGCTGGAGAGTCACGGAGAGCCGACGAGCCGTCTGTTCCCTGCGGACTCGTTCAGCGCAGGACTTGAACGCCTTTCCTCATTCTTGACTCGACTACATGCGTGTTGGGTCACAGCTCTCCCCTCTGAACGCTCCTCATCCCGCAGGCGCGTCGGTTTCCGCGCGCGGCAGAGACGCGGCAGAGACGCGGCAGAGACGCGGCAGACGCGTCGGCACATTCTGACTGATTGGAGCGTAGTGAATGAATGAATGAATGAATGAATGAATGAATGAATGAATGAATGAATGAATGAATGAATGAATGAATGAATGAATGAATGAGTGAGTGAATGAATGAGTGAGTGAATGAACGAACGAACGAAAGAACGAACAACAAACAAACACACTGAAACTTTTGAGTGAAACTTTTTCAGTTTCTGTAAACCTGATAAAGTTGACTGAACTGTTGAATAGCAGTCACGTGATCAAACAAGACAAATGGGTAAACACACGCAGACAAACGAGCAAACAGCAAAGCAAGCGAACAGAATCATGCAAACAGATAGAAGGACACAATCAGAAACATTAACCAACAAACAAGGACAGACAAACATGAAAATAAACAGACTCACAAACACATAAACAGACGAAAAAATGGGGGGAAAAACATTTCATTGTTATGTATTCACACATTTTATTTAAATAAATATAAATATCTTATATAAAATGTTTTTCTTCATCCCTTGAACACATCTTCTTCCTCCAGCTGTGAACAACAGACTCCGGAATAAACTAAGATAAATTTACACCTACATCAGATTAATGCAACAGCTGAACCTGAGATCCATTTAGAATTTTAGCCTCAAAATGAGTGAATTATCTCAATGTCTTGAAGTAAATTACAAGAAGTTGTAGTAGAAGGACCCCTAGTGGGAAAATACAGGCCTTGTAAATTCTCCCTAACAGGCCTCATTACAGGATAATGAATACCAGGAGTTCATGAAGGTCAAGGAGAACAACATCCACTTCTTCAAGTCTGTAAGAGACTCTAAAAGGAGCGGCTTCACATCGAGACATCGTTCTGTCGTATCATTGTCTGGAAAGCTCTTCCTCACTAAATATATGAACCTAAGTGCCTGCGTAGAAAAGCTTTGTTCCCCTTTTCCCCTAAATGAGCCGGTATACGGGAATCTGCAGCTATTAAAACAAGAAAAAGAAATAAAAAGAAAATGAGGCAGAAAATGGGATAAAAGCCCAGATTGGCCAACAGAAATAAACTTTGGGTAGCGAGCGGCGGCGGCGGTGAGTAGACTGTTGGGGTTTGTAGATCCAGACAATGCTTCTTATCTCTGCCCTTGTCCATTTTATTGAATCGTTATCCCTGCGCCCCGCTCTTATTCTCCGGCTGGTTGCTAAGCTACTGCCACCCGTGTCCAAGAAATTGCTGCTTGAAGAAATGACAGAAATAGAGAAATAAGTAGAAAAGCTATAATAGTCAACTGTTCCGCTGGCATTAAGTTCTTACTGTGGGTGGATGGCACAGGTAATACCGCGGCCAATCAAACCCAATCCACGCTATTGACTGATCTGGATCTTCTGGCACCAAAGCCTTTCTCAGCAGACCACCCCCACAGATGAATGGTATTTTGGGGACGAGCTGCAGCGCCAGTTATCTTTAGTGAAAAATCTACAGACTGGGTCAGATGGCAGCCAATTAAGACTGCAGTAGAAGAAGATGGGAGAAGAGAGGAGGGGCGGGGGGGGTCTCAAGGGAAAATGGGAATGAAATGGGTCCTGACCTGCGTTACGGATCCATCCGGAGACCTTAAAGCTTCTCACAGAGTCTGGGAGAACCGGTAGCGGGTTTGTAACCTGCTTTCAGAAATAAGCAGTTTGATTAACCACAAGCTGGGTTAACTGGTAAACCAGGGGGGTGGGGGGGTGGGTCAAACTGGGGAGGGTTTTTTGTTTTCTCAGGGATGGAGTCGCATATGAGGCAACAGTGTTGTATTTCTGTTGTGATCTGATCCATCTCAGCCTCTCCCCCCTCTCCCGGATGTGGAGCAGCTTTTTATGTGGAGAGTAAAAAAAAAAACCCCACAAACAAACACAGAAGCAAACAATCAGACATGGGGGGTGGGGGGTGGATGGCGGGCAGAGGACACTTTTTGTGACTTCTGCATCCACACGTTTTATTTGAGAGAGAGAGAGAGAGAGAGAGAGAGAGATGAATTCGAACTGGCTGATTGAGACAAACGCAGAGACAGAAGAGCCAGACGGATCATGATGCTCGGCGTTACTGAAGTGTGAAGACGTGTCTAAATGGAAATGAGGTTAATGGGTAGAGACTGGCGGGGAGGCTGATCGAGGTTTCCTCCAGTTAGACTCGTCAAATCTGTAATCTGTTTCTCGAACAAACTGATTTTCTACTCCCTTTTTTTTTTTTTTTTTTTTTTTTTTGTTGGCTGTGCGTTCGAACGCAGCAGCAGCAGCGGGAGTCTAACATCCCGCAGGGAGTCAAAGCAACGGAGTCGTTCTATCTCCTCAAAATAACTTTAATGACTGGTGATGGGGTTGATGCAGGGAGGGGAGGGGGGGGCACGCTGCTGTGTGTCCCTGCGATCTGTAACTGTGCGTAATTAATGACTGTATTTACCTCTGCGGTGGATTCAAACACGGGCATCACCTCTCCTGTGTGGCCTTTGTGACACCTGCTCCATTAGGACCCGGATCCTCCTCCTTCAGCGCGCACTGCGCTCACCTCAGGGTTCCCTGCCGCGTTTTTTACGCACCGTAAACGACAAAATGCGCACGCCGAAGCAGAAATCTCTTAATTGAAAGGTGAGTCTGCGCCCTCGGGATGAGGAGGGCGTGTCCGCTTTTAAAGAGTCCGGACTGTGACGTCACCATAAACACACAAAAAAAACCGACAGGGAGGAGGGACATGGGTGTGGTCAAACGCCACCTGCTTGTTGCTAAGGATGTCTTCACTTGGTTTTGGCGTTGCTAGGCTGCCAATTCCCTCAAGTTAAATGGAAACGTTCCTCCCTCCCCACCCCACCCTCCGCCGCCCTCTCCTCCGTCCATTCACCTCACCCCACCCCCCCACCCCTCCTTCTCCTCTAAACTAAAATAACTTCACCAACCATCTGTCACTGGGCTCTCAGGTTTACTGTTGCTTAGGAACAAGTCAGGCACCAACATGGGTGTCTATATGCATCCTCATATGAATATATCTTCATAAAAAGTGAGACAATAACCACGACTTCGGTGCGTATCCAAGACATCCACGACATCCAACCCCCACCCCCCCCCACCCCGTGTCTGACGCGTAAAATCAGCAACAGGTTCTAGATCGTGAGGCGTTCAGGGAGCAGAACTTCAATGAGAAGATTCCATAAGAATGTAATAATACTTCAAAAATACAACGCGCATGCCGACTTTGCGCAAAGTTCTTCTCATTTGTAAATTCTTTTCAGGTTTTTGCAGATTAAAGCCTCAGCAGAGGGTTTACACATCGACAGAGACGCACACGCTGCTTTTCCACGGTCACGCCACAACAAGCAGCATTGATTTACTCGCTGATGATGACTTTGCACCGGATCCGACGACTAATGAGATTATTTGATCTCATTGTACATAAACATTCCTTCTTGCGCCACTGGTGATTCATCTGAAAGTCGGCCCCCTTCCCTCGTGGAATGTATTCACTGTAGATGGAGCTAATCGCTGTTTGGACACATGCTTGTTAATCAGGGGGTGAAAGCTGCTTACTTAGAGATCAGGAGCTTCCCAAATTGAATTCCGTGGCCTTTGTTTTTAGACAAACAGCAGATTAATTTGACAGGACTGTCAGGAACTACTACTGATTTCATGTTGAACATGATAACCGAGGCGCTGGGAAAGATTTCTCACTTCTTCTTTTTTTTTTTTTTTTAAATTTAAAAAAAAAAAAAGGAACATCTGCGCATGTTTATAGCTGATGTCATTAAACCCTGTTGATCTCCTTCCATAAAAACCTCCACACACGTTTCGTAAATTTTAAATTTTAGACCCCATAATATTGACGGACATTCTATCTGTCGGTGTGTTTTCTTGCTACAAAAAAAAACTCTCTTTCAAACACATCAAGAAACAATCTGCGTCGGTTTTTCCAGTGCATTTTTTGTGAAAAAGGGAATAATTTTTCAACTTTTAATAGTTTACCAGGTAAATTATATAAAAACAATGATAAGATCCAACTTTAAATGACGAGTAGAATTTAGATTGAAGACCAATGAATCACGACATCCACAGACGGAAAGGTTTTAAAACTTATTCCGACTTTTTCAAGGATTATCGATCAGATATGAGTTTGATGACGATAAATATCGTCATACACCCCCCCCCCCCATACACACGCACACACAGACACTGTGCTGCATCTTGTTCGTACAGTATTGACCTCATGAAAGTCCACATTATGGATGTGGAATATGCTGTGTGAAGGGAGGGGTTGAGCTCATTAGCTCCCGATGGAAGATAAAACTTCTATAATTGCGATGAGAATCAATCAATCCTAAACTTCATTTGCGATGAACATAAATACCACCTCCACGAATTTGAATAACACGTTCTAATAAAATAAAATAAAAAACCGTGAGAGAACTGACTCCTGTTGGGGGACGGGGGGGGGGTTCATTGGCGCAGCAGTGAATATTGATATTCACCTCGGTTCAATGATCGTTTATTAATTTGTCTTCATTTCTGAGTAAAAGCTTGCCGCTCCCTCTGCTGCATCTCTGGAGGCCTCTAAGTAATAGTGACAGATTCCATCTGGAACAGGCATCAAACTCTAAAAATACCTCACAAGGTGGTGGATTTAAATCTGGATGTCACTTTGATTTTTAATAAACCAAACATTTCCAGGTCCTACGTGATGTTTTCAACGTACCGGGAGAAATTAATGAATGTCTGAATCAATAACGGGAGAGGTTTCCTGCTGATAAATGATGTTGTATTAAAGTGGATGCTGTGAGCATCCCCGGGTTTGTGAGTAGTTTTCTCACTTCCTGCTTGAAAACCAAGTCTGGATGAGAAGAAAATGAAGTCCTGCTGGTTTGAAACACACTTGTTTAAGGAGGTTTTTTTTTTTTAGGAAACCTTTGCTTCTCAATGAATGATGAATAGAAAAATCTAATCTGATTGAATTATGAATCCATGTTAACTCCAAACCTCCCTTTCCTCCTGTGGAAACAATTCTTAGAAAAAAAACCTTAGAGGATTTAATGAAAAAGAAGTTTGAATCACAGATTAAAATTCATTTAATTTAAAAAAAAAAAAAAGCTTTAATCTTTTTTTTCGGTCATCAAAGGAGCAGCGTGTTCTCTGAGGTCTGACTGCGCCACCTCCCCCGGTGTGGGGTGGTGGTGGTGGTGGTGGTGGTGGTGTGGTCCACGGGGAACTCATCATCACTTTATAACGCACCAGAGACTTGGCACAAAAGGAACAGCTCGCGGAGAGCTTCTCTTATTTCACCGAACAGAAGCGCGTTTGCCACCTTTTCTCGCTCCTTTGGAGAGACCAGCTGTGAGTCGGGAGAACGCGGACTCTTTTAAGTTCAGCAAAACTTAACTGACTGCGCCAGAACCGACGCGTTTTCTTCAGCGCAATTTATCCGGTGATGTGGACTCGGATGTGCGCATTACGCGATGTTTGCTTCTAGATCTGGACTTTGAAAAAATAATATTTTTTTTTTAGAACAGTCACATGACGCAAACTGTTGCTTGGAGTCCAGATTTTGTGGTGACACTCTGCCCCTGCCAAGAGGAGTCGTTCGTCTGTTTGCGCGTTACCCGCAAGGAAGCATGAACGTCTCCTTCTTCGACGCGACCAGGGACGCGCTGTTTAACGGGAGTCACACCCTGGCCGGGACTCTCGCCACATATTCCGGCAACGACACCGACAACGTGGTGACCGGTGACGGCGGAGGCTCCCTGGTGTTGGCACAAGACGAGCGCAAACTCTTCATCATGCGCGTAGTTCAGATCGCCGTGCTGTGCGTGTTGTCGCTCACCGTCATGTTCGGTATATTTTTCCTTGGGTGCAACTTGATGATTAAGTCGGAGAGCATGATCAACTTCCTGGTGAAGGACCGGAGACCCTCCAAAGACGTAGAGACGGTGATGATTGGGCTCAGCTAGGAGGATGGAGAGTTTGGCGTCGTGGAGAACTGGAGCGGAGATCCGCCACGAGGATCCGGTGCGCGTTTCCCACCGCAGGTCCAGATCTGCTTCTGCATGTCCTCCTTAAAGACGCGCCCTGCGTGCCGTAAGGGAACATATGCAAAACTTCACACTTCCTTCCGAAAAACGACTACAGGAAAGTAGTTAAGCGACCAACGTTTGTGCGTAAAGTTTGTGCGTAAATCACGGGTAATCGTTTACAAGTGGCCGATTTATTCAATCTTTAGAGTGATTTTAATGTTGCCAAAATTGAACAAAATGTTTACAAGTTGTTACCTCATTTTTATTGGGTTCTTTTCCTTCTTTTATTTTTTGTAAAATTGAAATGATTGCCGGTGAATGTTTTTAAAATCTGTCAAACAGCATGATTGTGACTTCTTCTATAGTTCCACGTCTGCCAGTGTACAATGTGGACGTGGTGGACATGTGGGTATTCTCTATATAAAGTATTTTTCTTGGTCTCGTTTTGTAAATCAACTTTAAACGATGAAATCTTGCACGTTTTTTCAACGAACTCCGTCACAGCTTTATTGGTTGGTCGTGGTCCTGTTTGGCATGCTCGCTAATCGATCTGTAAAAGTGATTTTTTGGAACCGTTTTGCACTTTTGAAATCACAAAATGCTGCATGATTCATTTTTGTACCAAAAAAAACCCCCCAACCACTTGAAATTGCTCCATGCAATTAAAACACTGAAGTGACCATAGTCAGCTTTGTCATCATTTATCATTTCAACATGACTGTGCATCTAAATGAGTTTCTTCATGGATTCCCTTCAAATTGATGATGTTTTCTCATATAAAATCCTCCCACTGTCACATTTAAATATCCAAAATGTATCATTTATATGCAAATTTCCAGCAAACATTTTAATCTTTGCATCTTGAACTCCATCAACGTTCTGATTCATTTCCTCCATCACACTCACCCTGACGCAATCATCAGTAGAGCGGAAAAATAAAGCTTTAAAAGCGTTAAAACACACTAAATATGACTTGAAAAGGATTTTGCATTCACAATTGCAGAAAAGTAAAGTCTGTTTGGTATAGTTTGACACAAAGATATCAGGGCGCTTGAATGACTCTTAGTATTAAAGTCTATATAAAGTCTTCACAGTTTAGAGTCCTCTGCTCAGAGGTGACGAGAGGTCAGACGAGAGGCCGAGCCCAGGTCGGCTCCACGGTATTTAACCTGATGTATCTGGAGAACATTCAGTCAGTTATGGAACAGACCACTTCACTTCCCAGCAGCCCGTGCATCTCTAGAGCTTTCCAAGACATTTGAGTTCTCTTGTACTTCAGACTGTGTGTAAAAGGCAGCATAAATCCAATTGAGCTGACAGGAAGCGAACCTATAATACCTCGACGTGGACATCCCGCTGTCACGGTGCTTTATGATACCTTTACCTTCCTGTGCCCTTTAGTGTTTGGGTGTATATTCTAGGTGTCAGCTGCTGCAGTCGGTTTAAACTTTATTTCAGAATCACAAATGATCCCAAATAAGGAATAAAAACAAACATGCTCTTCATCCGAATCGCAATTCCAATTCAATTTCTCTTCACTTTCTGCCTCTACCTCATCTTCCTCCTCTCCTCTCTCATATGCCCCACTCAGACACAGTGTTCTCATTATTATTTCAGTACTTGTTAGGAGAGCTGGGGCAGATGAATCCATACAAACACACCCATGCATTAACGCGAGTGCGACGCCGTGCACTCGATGGACAGTGGCGTGCAACCGACCGGTGAATTCTGGAGCCGACCAACGGCATCCCAGAAAAACAACATGAATAAATGAACCGTGTTTGACAATTAGACTTTAATGACCGATCTCAGACACAACAGGCAACATGCATGCATTAGGAAAAAGTATTTAAACATGCAGACATGGCATCTGCTGGAAGAGAGTGTGCACGTGTGTTGTTTTTAGTTTTAGCATCCCAAAGAGAAGCTAATACAAAAGCAGAAAAGATGGTTTCTGCTTTTAAAGACAGACTAGATTCTCAAATATACGCAACTTTACATTTAGGAGAGGTAAAAATTAAGGTTATCTCTGCAGTAAATGCATCTTAGAAAAGAGAACTACTCAAACACTCTTAGTAGACCTGGTGCTGAGCTAATTTAGGCTCCAAGTTAAGCAACTAAATCAGAGCGCAGTAAGAATCACATTAGAAGAACGGATTACATCATCAGGCAGAGCCAGAAGAATCAGATTAAGAGATCTGGTTCTAAATGTTGTCATAAACTGACACTGACAACAACTGAAGATTTCATCTCAATGGTGCCCGTAGACATAGCAGTTAGCATTGCTATCTAGCATAGCAGCGGCTACATCATTAGAGAAAATAAGAGCAATCAAAGTTGAAATGAAAAATAAATGTGACAACAAACGACTTGGATCTTGAAAGTGAAACAAGAAACCAGCTGTAATCTGCAGTCTCTATTTTAAACTGTAATAAATCAACTGGAGGAGACTGCTCTGAGTATCTGTGATAAATCCATGTCTGTGAGCGAAAATGTTGATTGAACTGAATGAAAAATTAAACATCACGATCAAATAAATCCTCGGAGGCGTCTGCGAGATGAAGTCGTCGAGCGCTCGTCTCCTCAGACGCTTCACTTTGAGACTTTTTGTCTCTTCCTTACACAAAACTCTTTTCTATGGTCTTGGCTGTGAGTCAGTCACAGTGACTCATTGTTTCAGCCAACATCCACTTAGGGTTTTTAATCTTCTAACCGTGGAGGCATCATGAATCACCCACTACTATTGAGCATATGCTAAAGACCTAGCGCGGAGCGCCGTCCAAATGTCCGCGGCAGATTGCGAGCGCATGAATCTTCTTCTCACCTACAGGATGATGTGTGATGATTATTTTGAGAGGGTCGGGCTTTACAAGTCATCAACACGATGAGTCAGACTACGCCAGCGACGGCTGGGGTGTAGTTAATTATAATACGAGCGTAAAAAATCATATTAATGAGCTAATGTTGCAGCGGCGGCTCAAAAACAACACGACAACACGCTGACCCCTCACCCCAATTAACACGTGAGCCGTTGAGCTGGATCGGTGTTTTTCAGGCCTTCTTCTGATTTCGTTATTGGGGGCATTTTCTTGTCAAGCGTCAACACTGACCTTTTAGACCAGGAAATAATGAACCAAGCTCCGGTTTTGGATTCTATACAGAAATAATGGTGATTAAACCATCTGCGAAGTTCAGGGTTTAACTAATAATAATAATAATAATAACTCTCTTCAGATTGGGTTACAAGGGAAATAAAGGATATAGAAAAATGTGGTTTTCTTTGATTTTCATGGGAAACAAATTTTGACTGGAGGCTAAAATATACAAAAGATGTGTTTCACAGATCCCATAAGGATGTTGTGGCCTCTTCCTGCCCTGTTCAATCTGCCTCTAACGGGATGTGTCGCATTGCAATAACAGTACCGTACACGGAATGATGTTGAGGGATGGAAACTGTGTGTCACATCTCACACCGACGAGAGGATGTAAACATTTTTCTTGCTCTCCATTGGTTTGTCATGCACACACACACATGCAAACACACACATGCGCGTGCACGCTAACGCAGTGGTGTGATTTTTAGCAATCGTTTCAAACGGCATCACCATGAAGTGGAATCACAGCACGTATTTTAAACCGGCCGTAAAAGTCGTTCCACAAATGTCTCCCCGTTATTCTTCTCCCTCGCCTTCCCTCGCTGGCTGGAGAACGTTCAAACCAGAGGAATTTCCAAAACACACAGAGTAAACCCACAGGCATCCACACACACATGCACACAAACAACACACACACACACATGCACACACACGTCTTTCTTCCGCAGGCGATTTTGTGCTCCAGGAAACCAGAAATCCTTTCACTCAAAATCAAGAAAGTCTAAAAAAAAAAAAGATCATCAAGATGTAAACTAACAATACAACAGAAAAAAATCTCCATTCCCCCAGATGGAAAGTTGGCAGTGGCGTGCACACACACACACACACACACACACACACACACACACACACACACACACACACACACACACACACACAACTTCATTAACACACACAAAAGGACATGCCAGCATCATATCACACTCATAAACCATTGTGACCGTGATTTGCCAACGTGTCTGATTCCAGAACAACTCGACGCTGTCATCCACAGCCAGGGAATGTTCAGGTTTTCCATGATGGGATGTGTCAGGGCTTTTTTTCCCCACGCGGTGCTGAACTCCACCTGCCAGTGAGTCGGCGTGTTCTCCCTCCAGCGGCTCTGTCGCAAGCCTCTTCTGATGCTTTCTGTCAGCCGGCGCTGTCAAGAACGGATCCGTCTCAGCAAACGCAAACCAGGAACTGTCCCTGAATTCATCGGCAGCTGGTTTTACTGGTGTAATGAAGTGGAATGAGACGGGAAGGCCTCGATAGCGAGGGGATGAAAGGAAGGGGACGGCCCTTAATTAATGATCTATCTTATTGATTTTTCCTTATAGGTGGACTTTTACGTAAAACTAAATATGCAAATTCGTGTGTAGAATTTGATTTTAGTGCTATTATGTGGAGAACAGATGAACTTTTGCTGTAAATTTAAACAGCAGAGAGACAAGTAGAGCTAGTGCCATCTTTACCACAGGTGAATCCAAAACTTGACTCCAACTTTTATACATCTGGATGAGTCTGCGACATGTTCTCGCCCCTTTGCCCGAGCTCTTATTGAAGGAATCATAAACTATTCCAAACTGAATTATGAAAACCGAAGGAAAGTTTTAGATTACATCTCAAAGACTAAATCTAATTCTCATGAGGGATGACTATCCGTCTCTCTCAATCCGTTTTACGCATTTGAACCAGGGATCTCGTCCAGGTCAGGCAGGCATCTGGATACCCGGGCAGAGTGTGGAGACAGCTCGGGGTAGGGATGTCAAATCAAAAACTGAAGAAGGGGAGCTCCTGGCAGAGGATTTGTCTGATTAAGTCGACCCTGGAGAAAAGGGAGCTGAAAACACAATGACACCGGCTTAGCTGCCTCAGACAGAGGCAATCATCACGGGACTAATCAAGCCTTCACCAAAACAAAAAAAGCAAACATCCGACAGGATGGGGGAGGTTTATTCTATCTGAAGCGAGTTGCATTGATATGCTTATCTCTAAAGACTCCATGTTGTGCGTCTCGGCCCATTGATTTCCACTGAAATCGCTCGCGTTGACCATAAAGCCGGCCGCATTGTACTGCAGCGTTTGGTACGAACCCTTCCCTTCGCCCACGTCGCTTACATTCACATTATTACACACTAATAAGTCGGAGTCTGCATGGAGATGTGTTAATTGGTTAGTTGGTGGTAGGTGCTGTGTGCTTGCCCACAGCCGCAGGAGAAGGAGGTGGTGGTGGTGATGGGGGGGGGGTGTCTGTCAGTCATCCCTACTCCTTGGGGGGAGAAGAGGAAAAGAGTGAGAGGAGATATATTCAAAGTCTTATCTCTCATGGCTTCTCCTGCATGTCAGACAGCAGAGGGAACGTTCGCCCCTCTCCGGCCGGTACTTCACTCCCAGTTGGGTTGTGTCACGTCACGCCCGAGCTCCCTTCCTCCCCGCTTATCATCTCTTTTCATCTCCTCCCCCCTTTTTTCAACCCCTGTTGCAGGAACACCGGCACCAGCTGGAGGAGGAGAAGTTTTAACTTCCTCCAGAAGGGTCGAGGTGACACTGATGACTCCGGATGAGGAAGAGCCGAGCCTCTCCGGTCCTTCTAAGGAGAGATTTACTAATCGTCTGCCTGGGGGATCGATTTTTTTAAGAATTACAGCACAGCCGGAAACTTATTATCGACGCACACACACACACACACACACATACACACACACACACTGCAGGCCAGCGTGTGTGTGTGTGGGTGTGTGTGTGCCGTTCTCATAGCTTTACGATTGAGCAAAAAGGATTTCACTCGGTAATAATATTTGTTTAAACAAACCCAAGAACGCCACGCACGCACGCACGCTCACGCACACACACACACACACACACATCCATACGTGAATGTGAACACGCACTACCACTACATAAGGGCTGCAGGGTGGTGTTGCCATAGGAACGGGAGAAAGGTAATGGCCATGTTCTTGAGCTGATGCCGCAGGGGGTGAGGGGCAAAAGAGTTGTGTGTGTGTGTGTGTGTGTGTGTGTGTGTGTGTGTGTGTGTGTGTGTGTGTGTGTGTGTGTGTGTGTGTGTGTGTGTGTGTGTGTGTGTGTGTGTGTGTGTGTGTGTGTGGAGGGGCAGTGAATCATAGTCATGGACTAATGATGAGAACTTTAATATCATATCTGCCATCTTTCTGTCACCATCCATCGACCGACAGCGGCGACGACTCCCCAGAACGGCAGCTCCCCGTTGGGATAATAAACACAATACACACAACAGCATCGCCACGCTGTTTGTTTTTAATGCTTTCCCGCTAATGCGTTGATGCTGTTTGTTTGGATGCAAAGGAAACCACTGGGCCATCTACCGCCATGGGGTATGAATAAATGATCCCAAATGCATTGAGGTAGTCTTTAGCCAATAGGCTGTGTGTGTGTGTGTGTGTGTGTGTGTGTGTGTGTGTGTGTGTGTGTGTGTGTGTGTGTGTGTGTGTGTGCATTAAATATTACAGAGAAGCGCAAATAATTTAATCATACCTTTAGCATTCAGCCCCCTATAGGGAGCTGCTTAAGTGTCAGCAAGTTCCAGGGTCGCAGTCACATTGGATATGTTTGATAAATGCAGATGTAGATGTTCTAAGAATAACTCTGAGTGAGTTTGGGTCTCTACTTCATTTTAAAGGTTGGGTAATACTTCTTTTTTATTTCTTATATACATTCATGCATATAAAAATACATGAAAAACATGTTTAAGCAGGGATTTTGGGGACTCGTACTTGTTTCACTTGATATTTCAAAGGAAATTGAAGGCATCGGGAGGTTATGTGAGTTTATTTGGAAACTACTACATGTTATTAATGAGATTTATTCTTCTAAATTGTTTCCTTAATCTGTGTCCATGTCTCAAATGTAATAGAACTAGCTGACCCTTTGCACGTCGTCCTCAAATTGCCAAAATAATACACCTGATAAATTAAAGAGCAACGTCTCGCTCCAGAAATGATGACCCGGTTACTCAGATAAGAGTTTGATGCAACCCCCGGACCTCCTGCTGACCCGTGTCAGATCACGTTTCACCGGCTGCATCACCGGACAGATGGAGGGATGCATGTTGTCATAAGCAAGCTAACGTTACAGCTCATCTTACTGTGGGCCACGAGTGTGAGCGGAGACACCATTCCATTCAATGAGCTAGAAAGAAAATAGTTGTTCAAACTCAAATTAAATAACTTTAGACGCATAAATTGCAGCATAGAGACGAATTGTCCCTTTAATAGTTAGGATGCATTGCTAGAGCTACAATAGCTACAGTTTGAAACAACTGATTAACTATAATGTTTATGTGACAACAGCAACAATAAGGATCCAGTAATTATAAAGAATGTCTAAATAACGACTGGTTTTGGACTCCTTCACTCTACAATTGGCTTAAAGATACAGACTTCGAACGCAGAACCTTCCCCTAGTGCAGGATTTTATTGAGCGTTATTGCTAATTGGTGTTGAATAAAAGTTCCGAACAACTCTACTTGCCGTTTGCATCCTCACATATGAAATAATAATTGGTTTTAGATGCAATTAAAGTTGTTTTACATCACATAAGAGAAATGTGGGAGATAATACTTCAGACACTTTTGCTAGTGTCTGAGTTTGATGTCTGTTTTCTGTTTTTTTCCCCCCTGTGTTCCCATAAAAGTGCTATTTCTGAGTATAGCTGATGTGAGATGCGTGGGCTGCTTTGGACAAGAGGATGAGAATTATCTTTAGGCCGCTCTGCCAATTAAAGCTCGCTTAATCATCTCTCGGTTGGTCATCACCTGCTGCTGCGGTTGTTCCAATCTCCCCCCGTCCTCCTGCGTCTCCCCTCCTTCCTCCTGATGCCTCCTTTTGTGTCACTTTACCGCCACGATAACAGGGTGCCTTTAAAATTAGAGCCAATCCACCCAGATTACAGAGTTTTAATTACAGAGCTGGAGATGCGACGGGGGAGTAGAGGACCCCCACACTGACAGTAAGTGGGGAGGGTTGAGGAGGGGAGGAGAGCTGGAAGCATGAGGGGTACAGTGAATGTAAACTACATGCTAATTAATGTGTCTGCCATAGCGAAGCGCGGCCCATAACCGTTTATTATAATTGCGTTGCCGGCTTGTTGTATTAATTCTGAGCTCAGTAGAAATCACCTTTGGGGAGACTGGGGACAGTTTAGCTTGACGTATCATTCACCACAGGGATGAATATCGTAATACAAAAATTCCTCAAGTGTTTCATGTCAACCTGAATGAAAGACTAACAAGTAATTACAAAGGTTCAGTTATTTATAGAAAGTATAAACTAGACTAGTGGTTTAACGGGAACATAAATTGTCTTTTTCTTCTTTCATTATAAAGAGAATAGGACAAATCAGTTGGAAACAGATTATGTTCTGACATTGGTAAGTTGTTTTTTTTTTAAATAGCACATTATATATTAAAATGTATGTTAATGCATTCATTTGTATTAATACACCAGAAATTATTATAACTTCTTTTTAAATACACACATTTAAACTAAAATTTCCTTTTGGGCAATTTCAATTTATTTGAAATTTATATAATAATTATATATAATTATTAATATAATTATTATATATATAATTATAATTTATATGAAATATTTTATATGAAATATAATTATTATATATAATTATATATAATTTATATGAAATATTTCAATTTCAAATTTTAGCAATTTTAGCAATTTTTAGCAATTTCCTCCGGGATTAATAAAGTATATCTATCTATCTATCTATCTATCTAAAGGTTTTCAACTTTTAGGATCAACAGGTGCAGTGCGCAGCTTCACCACCACAAATAAAGGGGGCAGTGTTCGTAAAGTTCAGTCAAGGCACAGCAAACTTAGAAACAAAGAAGAAGAAAAGTGACGAAATTACATGTAAAACACCTGAAAAATTCGCCTTTATGCACCTTTTGTCGCGTTGTAATTACGAATAACACAACGACAGCCCTCACCGTGTTATCGTGCTGTTGTTAATGAATCTCTTGACGCTTTTTCCTGCCACAGTGTTTGATAGGAAGGTAATCGTTTTGGCACCTGTGCCGAGCATAAACGATGTCTCTGTTAGCGGATGTAGCTCCATCCGGTGGAATGACGTCATCAACGCGTCCGACATAAAATACATATCAGACGAACTCAAATGTCTGCGTTAAATAAATAAATAAATAAATAAATAAATAAATAAATAAATAAATAAATAAATAAATACATAAATAAGCTCATGTTGTTGGTCGCAACAATAGTAAAATAACTATCTCTACACGTCTTCATGAAAAAGTTAAACACATTTAACTCTTAAATAGTGAGTTTTCGCTGCTTCTACATTTGTGTCACACTAAAAGTCTTCCCCTTGAAACACGTAATAGTTAATCCGAAAACTGAGGAGTTGAAAATTTTGTGTAAAAAATTGGAGTATTAAAAGCATCTAAATAAAGAAAAAAAAAGTGCACTAAATATAACGTTGCTAACATTAGAATTACTAACTGCAGTTGGATCAGTTCACCAAAAATAACAATTTGTGTAAATTTGCCGCCAGCAAATATCATTATCGCATTAACATCACCGTCGGCATACATCTCCACTAATTAAATCCATTATCTATTTAATTAATGCAAACAATTATGTCTGTGTAAGTGTGTGCACTGGGTGTGTGTTGTCTTTTGATGGTGTACTGATAATATCTGGACAGATTTCTCATTTTAATTTTTAAAGGAGAAATTTGATTTTTTTTTTTTTTTTTTGGATAACCATCATAAAAAATAAAAATAAAAACTGCAGTAATTACATCCAGAGTGAGTCACTGTCGTAAAATAGTAAAACATAAAAAGTGCAGAGTGGGTGGATGGTTTTATAGCTTCTCGAATACACTTTTGTTTCTTGGAGTTACCACCTGTTCTTCTTTGGCTTCCAAAGTGAGCTTAATTACACAAAAAGCCTGTGTATTGTAGGTCAGTGGAGTGATCACCGACGCTGGGTGTGTGTATGTGTTGTGTGGGTGTTTATGTGTGTGTGTGTTGTTTCAGTTTTGGCACCTTGGCAACCTGCTTTTTTGTGCCTCTGCATTTTAGCAAGCAGGTTGCAATTACACTGAGTATCTTGCAAATTATATCAGCTGAAAGTCTCACATATGGCGTGGACAGAAGATATTTACTCACACTTCCAGCCTGGTGATCCACATGCTTTTCAGATTCCCTGTAAGTGTGATTTTATTTTAACTCATCGTTTATAGTCGGTGTCAGTTAAAACACTTTATCCTGGCAACAACCAACCTGCTGCTTTCTGTTTACCTGAAACAGAAGAGCTGCTCATGTCATCGCATAATCATTTACTGCATGAGAGGAACTGATGTTTTCAATATTCCCCACATTTGGAAAGATAATTATTACATTTTTCTTTCCTGTGCAATAGAGTTTCACCTCCTGTATGGAAGGATATTGGACTTTTTCTTTCCTCAGCCGATGCGCCTCCAGGCAGAGAGCCTCATTACAGTCTCTTCTCTCCTGCCCAGCGTCTCCAGCAGCCCCTTCGCTGTCCTGCAGCAGCTCCCAGTGACCATGATGCCTCCTGGCTCCGCAGCCTCCATTAGCCCTGATGGTCATGTCAAGGAGGGTGAGACAGACTGTCACCACATACAAACTAAGTCTCAAGATTTCACATTCTCATCTGTTCTTGCCTGTCTGTTGCTTTACCAGGTTCCTAGGAAGCACTCAGATATATTATTTATGGTCTGCTCTTGCGTTTGAAAATTGCATAAAATGTGTGTGCATGAGTCCGAGTCAGGGTGTGTATGAAATTCACATCCGTAAGCTAGGGCAGGTTTTTCTCAGCCCTGTTTAAATCCTCGAAAAGCATCATAACTCTAACCCTAAATAGTCTTTTAGAGTTTGGAGAAACAGAATCGCTGCTTTGGTCCAGCTGCTGTTTGCTCTGATTAGAAGGTCTTCATTTTTATCTTTAGTTTAGTAAATCTTTAGTTTAGATTCATAGTTAAGGCCTTTTTAACATTAAAAAAAGGAGTGACGCGATCAACAGAATGTCAAAAACCATTTTCACACAGAGATTCAGGAATATCTCAGTAATGAAGACGTCATCTGTATTTATCTGGTGACATAGAACCTCTCCAGTCTTGGATTCTTTGCAAGCAGCATCAAATCTGGCAAAGCCAATCTTTAACCCCCCTTTCACTTCATCCTCTTTTCAGGTGCGGAAGGAACTCAGAAGTTGTGCCACTCCTGGTCTTTTTCTCTTCTTTTTAGAGTTGGATACCAACTGCAACAATTTTCGCAATTTTTATCAATTGCGAAAATGTCATCATGATGTCACCACCCCATCCTGCCCTCCCACCCACTTTAGTCTGAGCAGATACATCTGCAGACGACGATAGTAAAAAGTACAGCAGACAACAAGCGGAGGTTAATTTGAAGCTACTTCAAAATGTTTTATGATGCTGTCATTTACTCAGCAGCACCATTAGTTTTATCTTTATGGAGCCGGTGAAAGATAAAACCTAGAGTTTGACCCTGAAAATGATCTTTAACTTGGAACAAATGTGGCTGAAATCATGTAAAGGATGGGTAAATATTGCACGTGAGATGGATAAAAGCCCTGCTAATCTATTCCCATCGCATCAGACGCTCTTTGTATGAACAGACTTCCATTAGTTGACATTATCACTGTATTATTTATAAAACTGACTCCTTCCAGATGGTGAAATATCACAAAGTCTGTAAAATTACTGAAAGTTGCATCATGGATCCTAACAAACTGATATCCTTCAACTGCTAATTATTCACCACAGTAACAAAAATTATTTACTAAACTGAGGAACATTTATAAAAATGGTCTTTAAATGATGGAGGATTTAGAGAAACTTCCTCAGACTTTACTCAATCTTTCTCATAAATGATTATTTACTGTGCTGGGAAGGAAGTAAATAATTTAGTGAGGTGAGTCAGAGCCAAACAAATATTGACTGACGGGGAGAGAAAGTTTGACACGTCACTTTCAGCGCCTCGGTTTGATGCAATGTGGGTCACGTGGAGGGAAGAGGATGGAGAAGCTGGGTGTTAAATGTTACCAAAGCATCTTAGGAGGTGGGCGTGTGTGTCCACGGGTGGGATGTCCTCAATATGCAGTTTGATGGAGTTAAAAAGACATTAAACTAATCAAATTTTATATAGGTGTTGTAGCTTTAATTTTCACTATTTGTAGCAAGCAAGAGATTTTCTGTACAGAAGCTCCACTGACTCAGACAGATTCAAGCATTCTCTAAGGAAAACAGGATTTTTCTTTTCCTATAATGAAGTTATAACTTTTCAGCAGGTCAAATATTTCTCCAGAATAGGCAACAAATGTTTGAAAAGTTTGAATACGTAAGTACGATTCAAGTTGAGGTTTCTTCAACCATCGTGACGACACTTTTACTGCCATGGAGGATTTTTAAGAAGCATTTTGAGGTGGCAAAGGAAGAAACGCATCGTTTCTTCCCGGCTGTCGTTGGGAAAAACTTGGGGATACTTTTTTATAGTAACTGTCAACACTGGTAGAATAGTAGAAATGAAAGCTGGAGAAAGAAGCATCGTATAAATAGGCTTGAAAATCAGCCGAACCAAGCTCGCCTCTCTCAAAACGCACAGAATGAAATGTGAGTGCAAACACAGACTCCTTTATTGCTCTGCTCAAATTGCTTCCCTCAAGAAAAAAAGGACTGATAAAAAAAAATCTCTACAGTAGATTTAGGAATAAAAACTCTGGATCCACATTCGTTTTATTAAATTTTGATTAAATTCTTATGCCATTGCATTTTTTATTAGAACTCTCTTTCATTTATCCCAGGTAGTTAAGAACATCCAGGACATAAACTAAGGATGTCTATTTTTCTGTCTTGTGTGATGAGGCCTGCTGTCTTCTTCTCCTCCTCCTCCTCCTCCTCCTCCAAACACAACTGGGACACCTGGAGCCGACGTCACACCCTCAGCAGGGAAAACCGACCGCACGCCAGCGCCCACTCAACGCTTGATTAACGCCGTCCAACCCGTGATGTCACAGGTGCCTCAGAAACAGGTCGACAGGAGAGCTGACGGCGGCAAGCTTCACAGTGATTATGATGATGGGCGAACTGATTGGAGGTGCTGCTAATGATTACAGGCCTGCTGATCATGAATGGGATGAGCTCATCAGACGCTTTACACTCATGTGAAGCCTCATCTTTTATTGTTGTTTTTGTCTCTGAGAAGAACAGAATCGCTGACGCCACGCTCAATAAATATGTCAATGGAACCAAAAACTATCTAGATTTGATTTAACTCTTTTAAATACAAAAAATCTTTTGTTTTATAATTCAAACTGATGTCCATTACAATAAATGAAACAACAGCACTTGTAGTTTCCTCAACTTGTATTACCCGGGTTGTCCAGTAGGGGGCGGAAGCACATGTTAAATGGGACAGCAAAAAAGACGCACGCTGTCCTGGATACTGTTTGTGCATATTGTGTGCCCAGGACATTTGTCACTCAGCGACTGTATGTACTCTGGTGGTGACGTAGGTCGTTTTTTACCACATAGCAAGAGTGTGACGACGCCGTGAGACCGTGACCCCGTCCTTAAATATATGGCGTCGAGTGCTGAGGCCAAGAAGAGGCCCGGTTAGGCAATCCCTAAACATCACTACAATAAAGGGGAGGAAAAGTGCAAGAAGTCTATTTTTGCATGTGTTTAAATAACAAGTCGGGTGATGTAATATCCTGGATGTTGGGTTGAAAGTAGAGTCAGACTAATTTCTTATGGTTTTTTTATTGCCTCGCTTGCACAACACTAAGACAGGTCGAGTCTGCAAAATGATATAAAAGAGAACACAGAACAACGAGACAGCTGAGGCATAGGAAAGAATTTCAATTCCCTGTTTGTCCGTGACAACACATGCCATCTTGAATTCCCACATTCCTTGGCGTCCAATAAAAATAGTTCCAGGGTTCGTTTGGAGTTTGAAGACTGGATTGTCCCGTGAGCTTTTCAAACAGAGGGAGGGAAAGCAGCACCCTAAATCTTCCATAAAACTCCAGGATTAAAAGCTCAAATGGGAAGAACGTGCCGGCACGGCTGTCTTTCCACCATCTCCAGGGTGACGCCGGTGTTTACCCAGCTATTAATACCCCACTGCCATATCACGGCGGCACAGGTGAGACTGATGAGAATGGAACGATAGCTCCGAACAGGTTCAAAGGGACATCAGAAGACGGGATGAGATTAGCGACTCTTTGCTGATGGGAGAAGCAATAACTGTTAATTTAGTGGAGTGAATTGGTGATTTGTTGAGTAAATGAATGAGCGGAGGAGAGGAAGGGAACAGTGCGCTCCGTTGTGAGAGCAAAAAAAGAAATGGAACTTGAAATGAGGGATGTCATGTGGTGAAATGGAGATTGTTCAGGCGGTGTTGATCCAAATTTTGGGTGATAGATAGTCTGTTATTTCAACAGCCTGCCTGACAGATTTCCTCCAACAAGATCTTCTGTAGTTCTTTTTTCATTGCTTTCATTTCCATCTCTGAGTTTTGCGTCATAAATGAGTTTCAATTGTTATTCAGATCTGTTATCTCTTTGAAGCTTTGCTTTCAACTTAGCATTCGTCAAATTTATCCCATTTTGCATCTCATTTCATCCTATTCTCAAAATCGATCCAGATCATGATCCACCAACATTTAGCATGTTAGCTTCATTTGACTCACCAAAATCAGTTTCCACCAGTCTTTATAACAAATACATGTTCATGTTGCGTTTGAAAGAACACACTCAGACTGACACGTGTGGAGCAGCTCAGATTTTATTGGTACAAATAATAAATATCTCAGGAAATGTCATCAATACACACATTTCAAATCCATTTACACCACAGCGCATTCCCAGTTAAACCAGTATCCTCCATCGGATCATATATGTTTGGGAACTACAGATCTGATAATCCTCGTCTAAGAACAAGGTATTTGTTTTGTCCTCATTAGATCACACACATGTACACACACATTTACAGCTGCGGGGAGCATTCCATACTCTTGTCAGAGATCAGAGGTGGTCAAAGAGGCCCGGACCCCTCCCTTCCCTTTCGAACTATCGCTCTTTCTCACTTTCCTTCCGTAGTTTAACACCTTTCCCTTCCCTTTGCGTTTCGTTTGCCCATCTTCCATCATTGCACACACCTCTACCACCTATCCTGAGGAGTCCAATCGTCCGCGGGAACACCTTCGTTTGCCTTGGGGACGCCTTTGCGCCGCCATTTCTAATATAACTGACCACAAAATGCCAACGAGGACAAGGCGTGACATTTAGCTGGTGCTGTGCTCGTCAAGAAAACACAGGTCGTGCTAAAGATCTAGAGTATTTAGGGTTTCTCACTAAAGTCGTCACTGACAAACCTATGTACACCATGTCATGCTCTTCTCCTGACACAGCCTCCTTTCCCATCCTTCACCCACTTCCTCTTTTTTTCTTGCTCTTCACCCTCTCTGGGCCTCTTGGGACATAGAGCGACCCAGAACTTTGGGCGCTTTGGAGAATTCCATGAGGGTCGGCTTGACCGGGGGGAGGTCTCTGGTGATCTCGTCCACGGTTCTCTTGCTGGGACAGACTCCGTCCGGGGTGGGAAAGGGCTGCAGGTCCTCCTCGGTGTGCAGAGCCCCACGGCCGAACCTGACCCCCAGTTCTGCTGGTGTGAAGATGGGCAAGGGGAGTGTGTTTCTCTTCGGTAGCAGCTGGTGCTCCCTCACCCCTGTTTCCACCGTGCCTATTCTGACGACACCAGATGGGCAGGTTTGAGTCAGTGAACGGGCCTGCCACTGCCGAGACAGAGTCTCCCTACGGGAGGTGTCGTTCATGTTCATTGTCTGCCTGCAGAATGCACAGAAAGGTTCAAGTTAGACAGAAAACAAGCCATGCCAAAGAAACAAAGAAATAGAACCCAACCCAGAACTAGTGGTGACACTGAGGCCACCCTTTGCCTGTCCGGTCTTTACCTGTCCTCGGGTCGAGTCTTGAACCTGATGCTATGCCAGTCTGCGCTGTAGCTCTCCCTCTGAGCCTTGTTCTCCTCCCGAATGGTGCAGGACAGCTCGGCTCCCACCACAACGCCGTTATGCTTCTCCAGGACGGTACAGACCGACATCGTCGAAGTTGATCGGTAGTTGAGTATAAGAGTCTTCCGGCTCCTCGAGGTCTGGCGATGCTCCTCTTGATTGAACCTCTCTGCGGTCAAATAGGCGATGCTCCAGTCGGATGAGTCTATCTATCTCTCTCTGTCCGAGCTCTAGCCCGTCCCAGACTTTTATAGTTGTTCTGTTGCTATTTCTGATCCGTGTTGTCACTCGACAATCAGTGTGCGCTGACACCCGACGCCAAATGCTCCGTGTCTCATTCTCTGAGCGGCTCCGAGGAGGGGTTAAGGGCTAATTGGGCTGAAAATTCCCTGATTCTTAAATCGTGTCCCCAGTTACCTCAGAAATCTCTCAGCCAAACACTTTCCACTTCATCTGGGGAGGGGGGGGTTATATCATATGGCCTCTAGAGACTATACAGACATGTAGATGTAGGTCTGCTCAACAAAGAGGAATCTTAATAAGCTCTTGGTCTTGATGTATATTCATAACACGGATGCAGCAGGTTTTCACATTTAGGCATTGATGAATCGGCGGCCTGTTGATGGTGGACGTCAAGAGGACTTGATGGAGCATCTATTAATGTTTTTTTTACGCATCAAATACCATGATGGGGCGCAGCTTCGCAGTAGCAGCAAGAAGTGGTGATTCATGACCTCAGTGACAAGTCATTTTTGTCTCAGGTTACCGAAACGCACTGAACGGCCGGTCCCTGTCTGTGACTCAGTCACCACATCAGGTGCTGATGTGTTCGTGTCAGGAAGTCCGATCAATCCCCTCCTAGTCCGTAATCGTCATATTTCTTTCACCAGAGGTGATTGAATGAGAATGCAATCTGCTGACTCGGGGCTCCGTCGTGACATTAAATCCGTGGCTGTTCTGAATGTCTGGCGGATCTCTTCTTTTCACGGAGAGAGAGAGAATGGCAACACTGTGGGCACCTCTATGGGGGGTGGGTGGAGGTAGGTTGGGGTCATCATATTCATATTATGACACCATGGCAACCGTGAAATGTCAGTCCAGAAGTTTTTACGTGTCATCCTTCACTTTTCAGGTCACATCTTAATGGAAATGACTTAACTTTTGAGCAATCGGGTCGCAAACGAGAGCAGACAGACAGTTTTTCTGGGGTTTTTTTGTGTGGTTTTTTTTGCCGTTCACCTGCCAGATCTTCAGGTGCGCCTCGTGCGTCTGTCACCTGTGCCTCAGTGTTGTTTCCAGCTGAATAATGCTGCCGCTAATGACGCCGAAGGTGTGGGGAGTCTGTAAAGGTGAACTGTGATGAGGTGAGCGCTGTCACAGCAGCAGCACCCCCGCTACCCCCTACCCCAACCACAACCACCATCACCCCCCCCCCCGCCTGTCTGCACCGAGCACCGGCCAGGAAGAGCTTTGCGTTGCGTAACAACGCTGCCACAGCTGCTGGGAAGTGACATTTAAATGTGCTGTCACCGGGAAAGAGAGGGGTGGGGGGGGGTGGGAGAGAGTGAGTGAGGGAGGGGGGGGGGGACTGCAGGATAACACTGGGGCCTGTCAGAGGGTGGTAAATAAGGCAAAATATTGTGAGGGAGTGAATTTCAGTGACTCAGATTGCTCTTTTTTTGTGTAGGGGGGGGGGGGGATTCCGGCCTCCTACACGGGTCAACTTGACATTTTTATTCCAGAACACTATAGTGAGAACAATCTGAGGCCAAACTGACTTTCTGGTGATTCCTGCACACAATCTGTAGCTTCAACCGCTCCAAGAACGTCAAGTGGCAGCGGATTGTTGCCCGTTTGCCAGGCCGGTTCCGTGTCCAGACTTATGCCCTCTGCAGCATGTCCCTCTTACATAACAGTAACAACAACAAGCAGCAGCTGACCACCAAAACACCATCGCTATGCCAACCAGCTTTCAACCCCGTCCTGGTCCCACCGGGCTGTTGGGACGCCAGACAGGGCCAGATTCGCAGCCAGACCGTGGATGGACAACAGGCGGGCCATGTGAGGGCCGGATCCTCGTATTTAATGTCATAAGAATGTGAGGGGTGGTTTTTTTTTTCGACCAGATGGAAATTTGAGGCCTCTCCCGGGTTAGAATCAAACCAAACACATGACACTGAGCACACAACAGGCTTTATTTCATCGCACAAACTGACAGGAGGTCTTAAAAATCTTTCATTAAAGTGCTAGAAGGGAAGAAAAAACCACCTTCTTGCCTCAGCTGGACTTCAACAAACTGCGAAAAACCAGACTTTCCATTAAAATATCAGGTAAACAAACATTCCTACACAAACAAACATCTCATTATTCAGGGTTGCTACCAATCATGTGATCGGATGAAACGGCTGCTGAGGATCACAGGACAGAAGACAAAGAAGCTCTGGAACAGGGTAAGAAGTCTGCAGGACAGAAAGCACCAAATATTTACCTGAACATCGGCTAAATCCGCTTAACTTTTGTTCAACGAAAACCAAAAAGAATAGAAGTGAAGCTGTGCAGCTGAAGACAGACAGATTTCAGCAGCAAAAAGGTCCTTGAAGACAGGAAAGTTCCTCCATCTGCACCTCCAGGGTTGATGAGTGCTGCCCCCTGCTGTCGGTCATTTGCTATTGCATTCACTTAGGCTCATGTTTCATCTTCTCTATCACTCTCCTCATCATCATCTTCTTCCTCGTTGCCCCCACCGTTCATGGAGCTCACCCTGGCAAGCAAGGCCGGCAGGTCTATGGACAGACCCGGGGTTTCCTCGTCGGAGTAATCGTTGGGGGGGTAGAAGCGTTTTGCCTTGGCCAGAAAATCTTCAGCTATGTCGAGGTACAAGAGACGATCCTGCGGAGGAGAGAAGAGAAGGAAAAGACTGAGGCTGGGAAATTTGCTCTATCTGAGAAAAGTTCACTCAAAGTCAAAGGTCAAAGGTCAGGGCTTTATGTATCTCATGAGTATAAAGAGTTATTTTAGGACCAAAATAGATCTGGATGCGCTTGGAACAAAAAGTTTCCCCTGCTCTCACCAGGATGAACAGATATCTCTCAGGCGGGGGTTCCCGGGTGCTGAAGATGGATGTTTCAGAGTGGAGCGTGTTGAGCATGTCACGCGCCGCCACCGCGTTACGCATGCGGTCGTACGAGGCCCCGGCAGACACCGTCAGCAACGTCTCAGCCTCCGCCATGAAACCTGGAAAAGGAGGAACTCTGGTGACCCCCCCCCACCACCACCATCTCATACGTTCACAGAGCGACGCTCATCTCGTCTTCGCGGCTTTACCTAAGTTCTCCAGGATCGTCTGCCATTTGTCTCTGACCTCCCGACGGGTGTCTCTCATGGCCTCGATGTCGACGCTCAGACGGCGATAGCCCTGGACGGACGAGGCGAAGCGTTTAAAAACGTGTCATTAAGTCTATGCAGTCATTTTTTATTCATATTCTAGAAATATTGCTGCAACACCAAGAAAAAAGTTGATTTCCCTCAATATCTTAATATCATTACGACTAAATTTAAGCCTTTTGTTTTTAACTTTTCCATTAAAAAGTTTATTTTCATCTTAACAGGAAACAATCCCTGCTATAATAACTTAATCTTTAAGAAACTTTCTTGTTCTAACCTGATACGTTTCTTTGCTAAAAGATGAAACATTGATGTCTTTAATAAAATAATATCATCCATCGCTGCGGTCGTCGACCTCTATGGGAAGGCAGAACCTCATCACACCTCGATCTCATTGGTAATTTAATCAGATTATGTAAATGAGACACATTTTGTTCTCCGACGGTTCTCCTCACATCATTTTTGTTCTTACATGAAGTAGTTTTCCTTCATGATAAAAGGATTTATCAGATTATCGTTTCAATTTTCATAGAAACTATCATTATTTCTGAATCTAATAGAAACAAATGCATGAGGTTCTTTTCCAGGACTCGGGTGGTGCGGGGGGGGGGGGGTTAAACCGAAATACCTCCCCCCTCCCTCCACCCACCGTGGATCCCATGCGGGTCATGTTCCTGGCCTGCAGCAGGCTGTACAGGACCCGGTCGTCCTCCCTCTCTGTGTGGCTGGGGTCTCCCGGTGTGCTCCACAGGTTGGTCTCCTCATCGCGCCGCTTCTGGACTTCCCGGTTGAAATACTCCAACGGATCCTGACTGTGTGGTCGGAGCCAGACGTACCGTTTATTACCACACACCCCTGAGTCAGCCTAACACTCCTGTTCTGATCCGGTCTTATCATTTCCTGTCTACTTACGGTACTAACGGCTGCTTCTCGTCGTCGTCATCGTCGTCAAAGTTGCAGCAGCAGCAGCAGCAGGTCTGCAAACACATCCTGAAGGCCGCACCCATCTGTCAGGCGTCCACGCAGCCACCCGGGGTCACTTCTTTGAAAGGCGGCGTGACCTCCCCGATTCTTCAAGCCTTTGGCGAGGGCAGATACCAGACCCGATCCGGTGAGGGAGAACTGGATTTCTGTGAGCCACAATGCTGCCGGATGCGAAGGTGCTTTCATGGAACGACCTAAATCATAACCTAGATTCAAAAATAAAAAATAAAAAACAACCCAGGAGAAAGAAAGGATTTAAAATCATAGAAAAAAAAGGTAAATAAAGCAGAAAACAGAAAAATGATCTACCTAGTTTTCAGTTTCCCCTTCTTCAGGACGGCGCTCCACATGGAGCCAGTCCGGGTGGAGAAGCTCCGACGGATGACAGCGGCCCCACGAGGAATCTGGTCCTTCTCGGGCTGAGTTTGGCGAGCGCAGTGAGGAGTGTGTTGGGTCATCGCTTAAAACACACAAGACATATTCACACACCCTCAGATCACAACACCATCATGTGAGTCCCGCCGATGTTTTTGCCCCCAAGGACAGTACATCGCTTAAACAGGCACACAGTGTGTCTAATGTACTGTGCTGGCACTGATTTACGCATTATTACATTTTTGTGTGTGTGTGTGTGTGTGTGTGTGTGTGTATGCTGTTTGAGATTATTCCTAAATATGTTTAGTTGCAGATAAAATTTTTATTTAAAGAAATTGGCTTCATGTGTAGGGATTGAATTATTTTAAGAAAAAAAAAATTGTTGAAAGCATGTGATGTAAGAGGAAATAGTGGTTGATTTATTTTTTCTTGGTGGGGGAGGGGTTGACGGGATCTCATCTGAAGTCACAGGATCAAATGGTGGGAAATAAGAGTGAAATTCACCGTGGTAACTTTTTAGCTACTCCAGTCATGACTAAACTGACATGAAAATGAACATGAACTACATAAATATTATTAAATGTGTTCAATAAGGTGACGCCGACGCGTTCATATACTTTATTGGACAAACAACAGTGGTTACGACTCCCAGCCCGTTGTTCAGTATATGCTCGGTGAAAGATTTTGACATTCAAACATGAAAAACAAAAAAAACAAACAAAAAAAAGCACTCGGAGAGTTTTTCGGCATGAAGGCACAGATTTCTGTTATTCCATCGGTTACTTTCACTCCTCTGTGCAGGACGTAGCAAAACAAATAAACCATACAGTCAAATATTAAGTCTTTTTTTTTTTTTTTCCTTTTTGTTTCTGGAGAAAAAAAAAGGAATTACAAACTGATTGCAGCGTCAGCACTTCCTAAAGTTCACAAAAAGCCTTACATCATGGCTGCCTGACTGAAAAATCACAATTAAACCTCTAAATAACTTCGTCTTTGTGTGTAAACGGTAAAAAAAATAAAAAAAGTTTTATGTCTCATTACTCGAGCCTGAACATTCATGTGAGCTTTTTTTTTTTTTTTTTTTTTTGCTTCTTTGCTTGTCATAATCGTGATTTTCTGCAAACAAAAACGTAACGTGTGAAAAGCAAAAATCTGCAAATAATAAAAAAATATAATGCTTCAAAAAATTAAGCTAAAGTAGGAGAGGCAGAGAAACTCATACGCGCACAGTATGAAGTTTTAATGAGCCGTTTTAGCACAAGGCCACTTCAGGTTATTGGCACGAGAAGATGTCGAGGTATAAAACATCCCTGGTGATGATATTTTTGATTCACGCCTCCCGGTTTGACTTCCTGGCGAATTCAGGAAGTAACAGAAAGCGTCAAAAAAACAACAACAAAAAAAAAGAACTGTTCGGTGAGAGACGATTAACTGTTAGCTGAGAGACGTTCAGATTAGAACGTTCAAACGTATCTGTGAAGTGTGCATTGGTTTCATTCAAGGCGGTGCAGCGAAAACATGCAAAAGTTTTTTAAAAAAAGAAGAAGAAGAGGCAGCGAATGAAAGGATAACAACGTGAAAGATAATAGTTGCTTCGCGCCGTCACTTCCGTTTCCTTTGGAGTCCGACAATCGCCAACGTCGCCTTTCGGGCGTCGGCGTCGCTGTCCACATTTTTAAAAAAAATCCTAAACAGTACGAAGCTGAAGGATCCAGATGATTCCTCTCTTCTCCTCCGGTTTCCTATGTCTGACACACAGCCGGTGAGGTCGGCACTACTGCCGCTCCTCCCACGGACGACGGGGGAGGGAGACGACTCTAAGCCAGTTAGACGTCTCTCTGGATGTGGTGGTGGGGGCGGAGGGAGGGCCGCAGGTCGGCGATCCGCTGGCGTAGAAAGGTCATGAATTCAAACATGGTGGCGGCCAGGCTCTGGTGGATGAGGTAGCGCGGCAGTCGGCCCTGAAGAGAGAGGAGAATTTGTCTTGATGTGTTTTTTATTTCTCTTTTTAGTCTTCACTCTAAACGTGTTAGCCTAGCAGCTGCTAGCATATTGACCATTCTTATAACACCGTCCCATGTCCTCTAAATTAACAGAAAAGTGAAGGCCGACCCACTTGAGGGGTCTTCTCACCTTCAGGTCCGTGTTGAGGACCCAGATGAAGGTGCAGACAGACGGGTTGCTGCTCGACTTGAGGACGATGAACCCCCCCGGCCCGTTTTCTCCCCTGGAAAGAGAAAAGAGGGAATAACTTTAGCAATCAGACGCAACTGCCGGATCTACGACGAAGCGGCTCGGAGAAGGAGGCGCCGATCCGACCTGACGAAGCGACCGCTCGGAGGTTTGGCATCGTGGTCGGTCGCCATGCCGGCAGAAAGGTAGCAGTCCCGCTTACGCTCCACCCGCCGGACGTTAACAAAGTCCCTACAAGAAGAGGAATGAGTTTAGCTATATACGTGAGAAAACCACAGAAGAAGAAACCGTTTCCCTCGTGGTGCACAGGTGTACCTGGCAGACACGACTCCCCCCGCCGCTCCAGAAGAGACGTCATGTGACACCAGAGTGTTGTCATCGATCCTCTGGAGGATCTGCGGAGAAAAGC
The DNA here is from genome assembly GCF_040054535.1 of Antennarius striatus. NCBI lineage: Eukaryota > Metazoa > Chordata > Actinopteri > Lophiiformes > Antennariidae > Antennarius > Antennarius striatus. The sequence goes on from NC_090791.1 coordinate 3,678,882, forward strand.
GAGGAGTGGCGTTCAGACAAGGACACGACGCGACTGAACAATAAAAAGAAAAAGGGAGCGAAAGAGGCGTCACCTGGCAGGAAGAGACGGTTCTGTTCCACTGGACCATCTTCTCGGGCTGAAGAATCACTTCCTGGTAGACGAGCTCTGCTGAACACTGCATGAAGGCCTGAGCAAAGAGGAAGACAACGGTCAACGAGGAACGTGACTTCACACACACGTGTGAAACATCTGAGCGGCACGGCAGTGGGAACTGTGTGGAAATACTGGAATAATTCCAGCTAATTTTCCCTTTTTTTTGTCAGAGCTGAAGTAATCTGTCTCTCACATGACCTCCAGAGATAAAACTCGCCACAGACGCGTTCAAAAAGTCAAAATTATTTGCCTATAATTGCGAAAGCAGGCGCTCATGTGGTCACAGTTCTTCTTTAGAAATCCCAACATTTTATTTCTCTTTTTTTCAGAGCCTCTCTTTTTTTCTACGAATGATCATGACAAACACAGATGGTCATATTTATCATTATAATAACCTTTGAGCCAATCACGTGTCCTCATCGTCTTAGAGTGCTGACAAAACCTAACAAACTGTTAGCCGGGAGCATCCTGTTTGACCTTTGTGTTAAAGGTTCTGGGGTGAAATCAAGGCGTTTTCTGTTGTATAACATGAGAGATTAGTCAGAAATAGATTGTACAATCATTAAAATTTGCTTATTAGTCAAGTTAAACAGAATCTTATCAGACAGGCTGAAAGAAGTGACTTTACGACCTACAGTAACGGCTCAGCAGGTTACAGGAAAAACCGGTAAATAACAAACTTCCTCTCTGGGAAACTGTCACCAAAGGAAGTGGATTGTGACTCGTTATATTTACCTCAGGTCATAAACCGGTTTTTAACAATGAATTCTGTTTCACATGCACTCATTGCACAAACAGTCGGGCGTACTGTACCTTGAGAATAAAAGTCTTTCCATGGAAGGGAATCTCCAGGGTGTAGACGGAGTCGCCCATGTCCTGATGAGAGAAAACACCGTTAGGATCAGAATGTCATTAAAATTCACTTTAAAAGGAATTTTAATGACAGATTTATTCCATTGGTGCTAAAATGTGGCTCAAAGTTCAGGTTTTAAATGGAGAGTTTTTGGAATATTCATGAAGCAGCGGCATGGGAAAAGTCGCCGTTTTTGTGAATCGGCTGTGCTTCAGCCAAAATTGTAATTCAATCTAAATGAAAATCGGGATATTTGTTTTCCTCATGTGATCAGAGTTTACTATTGAATCAGAACCGCGACTAAAATCATGATCATCCATTCAAACATATGCCAAATAGAACACGGAGCACTGCTGATCGTTTAGAAACCAAATAGAGTTTGGCACTTCCTGTCTACATGTTGGCCCGATAATTTCATTGATGACAAAGACACAGCGAAATTAATTTTAAAAATTGGTTCAGCAAAACAAACTTGTATTATTAAGTCATAAACTACTTTCCCAGTTCAGTTGTAACTCAGCCTGCAACCATTGAGATCCACCGAACAGATTTCAAAGGTTAATTCTTCCACATTTCAAGTTTTGGAAGCTGTTGGCTCCCATTGTTGGTTGGTTTTACACCAACACAGGAAGTTCTCCTTGTTGTTGATTAACAACACTCACGTTGCTTTTTTCAAATTTCCAGTTGTCCTCCTGAGCCAGGATCTGCTCGACGACGGACATGGCCTCACGACCCTGTCGGACGTACTCCTTCTCCTGGAGGAAGGAGTGAGAGGAGGAAAGGAAAGTCATCACCATCGGATGGGGATCGAGAATTTCAAGACGCCTGGGAGTGATGCAGCTACCTGTGCGGTGACGGCTTTACGTCCCAGACCCTCCTCATCCAGATCCTCCTCTGAACCTGGAGACACAAGTTTGGAGCACAGAGTCCGTTTGTGGCTCGACTGGTAAAGATAGAACACGCTAATGCGCTCAAAGAGATAGAACAAGAACAGATCTAGAGATGGTCGGGCTTCACCTGCGACGGATTCAGGCGGAGAATAGAACTGCCCGTCTGAAACGGCTCGGGGGTAGATCATGGGGGCTCGTTCGCAGGCTGCGTTCACCGCCGCGAGGTAGGCTGAGGTTTAAAAGAGACACGTGGCGAATGAGACGCTAAAAAATGAACCGCACCATTTTCTTATTGATATAGTTATAAGATGTTACCATGGAAACACAAAACAATGAACTAGAATGGACTTTTTTCATGCAGCTGCACATTATGTTGGTTTTTAGAGTCCCTTGCCCCCCACCTCGCTCATCCTCGGCCTCCTGAGTGAGCACCTTGAAGTCGAGGAACCAGGTCTCCAGCCACGCCACCACAAAGGAAGTGATGGGCAGCACGTAGCCACAGGCATTCTGGAACAGGAGCTGCGAAGAGACACAACATCCCATTGTTGGGTTTTTATGAGGGATGTTTCCTGAAGAAAAGCAGCAGCTGCACGTCACACAGAAAATTTACTGCCGTAAAAGCAGAACTCGTGCAGCTTCTGTGGTTTCGACCGCCGAGGTCGCGGCTGTGCACTCACATTAGAAATGATGACCTTCACAACGAGGAAGACGCTGGTGACGAGCGTTGTGATCTGTGGAGGAAGGAGAAATTTGACTCGCCTGAGAATGAGAGCGTTGTGGTGTGTTTTCATGGACGTGCGTCGCACTCGCTTACCGCAATGACCCACCAGTGCCTCAAACGGAAAGCGGCGTACCCGATTTGCAGACACAGGAACCGGAACACGGCGAGGAGCTGAGACGACGACGAAGGAGCAGAGAAGGAAGAGAAACCATCACGTGTTGCACAAGCCTTGATCCGTATGAACATTTTTTCTCGTGTCTATAAAAGCGGAGGTTTGACCTCCTTTAACAGCTCATTCAGATGCTGTAAAGCAGGTTTTATAACAATATCCACCACTTCGCTTGGAGCTAAGACAAAGCAGGGTTTTGTCATTCAGGGGTTTTCCATAAACGATCAGAAATGTGCACAAACACTGGATCGACCCACTTACAAAGATGTCAAAGAAGGAAGACCTGTAGTCATAATGGATGACCTCATTTTCTAAGCTTTCCTTGATGGAGCTGGAGATCTGCAGGAGAAGGGAGAAACACGACACATCAGAGTCGAACTGAGCTTCACCCCCCCCCCATCGTCATCGAACCCGATCGGACGCTCACATTCAGCTCGATGATCCACAGGAGGGAGATGAAGAGCAGGTCGAACGTCACAAAGAGACAGAAGGTGCGGCGGACGTCGGAGATGGCCTTGCGCTGCACGGGGGGTAAGAAGAGATATGACGGGGAAGGGATGGACAGCGACGTGGAGTACGAGGCATTCAAGGAGGCGATGGCAGGGAGGCTGCCCCCCAGGTGCCCACACCCGATGCCTGGCATTCCTGCAGCGACAGGAAAATCCCCCTGCAAGGAGGGAGATTACATTTTAGTTGCATCAAATATGCACAAAAACCTGTCTACAGATTTTAATTCAGCAAATATTTCTGGTTGTGCCACACATTCGCAGCAATCAACACAAAATATATGTGTGGGTTTTATTTTTAAAGCAGGTTACGGATTTATTTGAATGAAAAATTGACAAAATTGTTAAAAAAAAAGAGCAATCTTGTAATGCTAAAGAAAGTTCTGGATCCATCAAATCTCCAGAAAAAATTTGTCTGGATCATGCCTGACCCGTGCCCCCCTCCCCCTACAAAAAGCTTCATGGAAATCATTTGAGAGGTTTTGCGCAATCCTACAAACACAAAGGTCAAAATCAAACCTGACCAGCAAACAACAAACAGACAGGAGTGAAACAATAACCCATAATCATCACGCACAACTTTTCAACGAGAACAAAGCCGATGATGAGGAGATCACCCGACCCAACGCTGGGCGTGGTGGAAGGAAGCTGAAACTTGGCTGTCGTTTTATTTAAATTCCTAAATAACAATGACATTAATGAACTTGATTTCAGAATTCCTGGGTCATGACATAGTCGTATCACAGTCCCCTGGCATGAACGCAGATAAAATACCTCAGGAAAACTACCAGCACCTGAACATCTGAATAAACATCATGTTTGAAGCAGATTAGAGCAGGAAAAGGACATTTCAAAGTATTAGATGTTATCATTAGTAAGCCTGAATGCACTGGAGCATTTACTGGAAGGTTGTTTATTTACACATTAAAAAGTTAGGGCTTGCTCTTTACAGTCTGTTTATTTCCCCAACTCATTTAACTTAATCCAGTGAACAATGTTGGTCTGGATTTATTCCAACACAATGAACTCAGTGTTGACGCAGATCATGGGGTCACCATCATCATCATCATCATCATCATCGTCATCATCATCATCATCCTGCATGACAACATCACACCAGCAGACAGGACACATTTAAATGTCTAACATTCTGGGAAAAAAAAATATTTTTTTTAAAAAATTTCAACTCTGTTTATTATTAAAAACAAACATATCTGCTTCACTTCAGCTAGGCTAACAAGCTAGCTGCTATCGGTGGTGAAAACAAACACCAAGCACAGAGAAGACTCGACCGGACGGCCTAATGCTAGCCAGGCTAAATGTTAATAGTAGTTCACCACTTAGATTAGCTTAAACTAGAAAACCTCGTTAAAGCTAGTTCACTTTCAATTCCAAGCACGTTAGCCCCGAGCGTCATTTGCTAATTTTTAGCCCATTTAGAACAAAAACGACACAAACAGAAACCTGACGGAGCGACATGTGTCTTAAAACAGATAAATTAATCTGATATTTTATTTCAAAATTTAAAAAACAACAACACACACACACAAAGAATTCAACTTACTTGTTTACCGCATCCACATCGCCTGCAGTCTTCCGCTTTTGCACGCCGAAGAACAAATATCAACGCAAGATGTCTCCCTCCCGGACTCCAAAATTTAAAAAAAAAGTGACCGCTATTGCTTCTTTTGTTTTTATTTTGAAAGTGCTATCAAGGTGTATCTGAGGCCGGTAATAAAGAGATATAGCACTTCCGGGTATGTGAGGCTCTCGCGAGGCAGTCCAAAATGCTTCCCTGTGACGCTGGAGCGGAGATTCCCGTCCTCTCATTGGCTCTGACGATCACAAATCTTAACTTCCTCTACGGGCATTTCAAAATAAAGCTTAGAAATAACTTGAAGCGCATCTTAATATTTTTTTGTTTGTTTGTTTGTTTGTTTTGAAGCTATTGCTGTCATCGTTTTATTTTAGTTTTGTTTTTTTTAGTATTTTAGTTTCGTTTCGTTTTATAAAATAAGTTTTAGTTTCAGCTCAAAGTTTCGTTTTATAGAATAACATCAGCGCCTGAACCAAGTCCTCAAAAGCAAAATACATTTGTGTCGTACTTCCGGTTTTGTTGACGCAGGAGACAAATTATATCAAGAAAAAAGGAGTTTCTATCAAATTATATAAGCTTCTAATCGATCCCATGCATTAAAATATGATTTAATTACACTAAATCAAAGCAATATATAATTTTTTTTAGTATCTGCAAAGAAAACACTTTTTTTTGCAATATAAAAAATTACCTTACTGTAATTGTAATTACCTTACTTATTCCGATAACATGATCACTGTTCCCAGTGATTAACTTTATTTATCAGGTGACTTAGATAAAGTAGTTTGCATTGCAATGATCTCAGTCACACACACCTATACACTCAGGCGTGAACTGGTATCACCTCTTAAGATAGTTTGAGTACACTTCTAATGTATTATTGTGTGTGTAGCTTCTAAAAATAACTTTTGATCATTTTAACTTCCAAATTTTTTCAATGAACATTTCATTTTGATAAAACATTTAATGTTTTACATTACACACACACACAGACACTTTATAGGCGAAAAGGAAAAACAGTTTATTTTGCTATCATATTGTTGCTCACTTTAAAACAAGCACTTTACATTGAGAGGCAAGAGAATGGAAAACAAAGGTTAAAATAAAGACAGAACAAGCAGAGGAGTTCATACACGTTGTTCTACGGTGGCTCTCCTCTGACCTGGTGGGACAAGGGAGATGCACAGAGAGCGGAGGAGGGAGGACATTGTTGGCCGTGGAGTATCAACACACAAAACCTGCTCATCCAGTCGTCTCACAATTTGGGCCCAAGTTTCACACAGTATTTACAAATCACAGCCGCAAACAGCGAGATTTATTCATCCAACAGAATACCTTCATCTGTATAAGAAAACGTGTTCGAGGCTGACTTAAAATATTTTGATGTTTTTGATGGCAAGACAGGAGAGACTAGGTTAAAACATTGCAGACAGTTTGTGCAGTTTTTTCAGATGTCAGTACCTGATTTTACTCCTCATGCAGGCTTCTACATTGGAAATGGAAACAGGGCAGACCTGAGCTACTCACACACAACATTAGATCAGAAAACTTATGACACATCCATGACTTATTCATCATTCAACAGATGAAAATAGAAAGGAGTTCGCATACAAATGGGAATCTGTGGGCAGTGAGAAATCCCCAATGAGTCAACGCTTCTGGAAATCCTTTCAAATTACAAACATATGTTTGCTATTTTCTCAATATTATGTCAGTAATGAGTCAAGTTGAAATGCGTGATGTGCGAACAGTTGGGTATTTCAAACAAGTTAGAGGTAGATTTGCTTTTTCAACAATCATGAACAATCATGTTGATGTGTTTTAGTTTGTGATACTCCACCCTAAATGTTTTAGCAGCTCTATCCAGCTTTTCATTAAAGATTTAATTACTCTAGACGGATGTTTTGGATATTGTAATTTCAAATACTGATGGTAAAATTAAGGTACACTCGAGATTCAAAAGATGCACCTCTAACTATTTATTAAGTGAGAAAACCTGCTCTCTATATTGCATCTTCATGTAGAGTAGATTAATCTTAGCATACGGGTGAGTTGAGTTGAAAAACACGTGTTGGTTTTATCTAAACTATCCCTAATGACCCCTCCCTTGTTAAACAGGCCCACTACAATGAAAAGGCACAAAAGACTGAGGAGAATTTAACACTTGCGAGGAAGTCACAGCTGGGACGACAACAAACACTGGGATCATACCGTTAGCATTCTGGAGGCACACAGTGGTGTGTTTTTAAAATTATTTTTCCATAAAGAAATTTATATGGGTAACTTTTTTAAGGAAATAGAAGAATTACGGTTCTGCTTATTTGCGTGGACAAAAAGGATTAAAATATAATCTGAACATTTTTATCTCAGGTATCAATTTTATCTGCAAGATAAAACTAATATAAGTCAGCCCTGCTGGATTCCATGGTACATTTATTTTCCACGACTCTCTTAGGGTTAGGAAGCTAGTTTGAGTCCAACATCGTCATGGCAGAACCCATCATTTTTGATGAGAAATACTGCATAGAAAGACCACTACACAGTGTAAATATATGAGTGCCTTATGTCAGCCATACATAGCATTAAAGCTGGATTTAAGTCAAAGAAAAATAACTACAGAGCTTGGGTTGGAGTATCACTTTGAACGTGGAGTTCCAATTTTCACCACATGATGGCAGCACACGCACACGCACATTTCACCACTGGGCTAAACGTCGACTGAAGGGAGAACAGGGTGGAACACTGGCCAGAAATTCCCTTTATATCTGTGCATTCCTAATTATTGTGGAATTTGCCTTCTTTAAGGGAACATTTAGCTCTGTGCAGAAATATTAAGGTAAAAAGGGGGACTGGTTTCCATGGTAACCTTTGGCCCCTCTACTCTCCTCATAAATAAAGGGCGGTTTGCAGGCTGCTCAGTCAGTACATCAGTCCTCACCTGCTTATAAGGACTGACTCCCAACACACACACTCCCCTTTAATCCGCCTCACCCACTGGAGGTGACGCAAATGCCTTGTATCGCTGATATCCTCGCTTGTGCGATCCACATGTTGACAACCACAAAACGACGCATCATCATTTTACTCTGAGTTGCTCAGATTTGAACTCCCCCCTTCTCTCAGATTCCTTCCTCCAAATGTTTGCCCTGCTCCCTCTTTCCATCTGTCTCACTTTCTCCCCCAGCTCTTCTCCTCTGTCATTTCTTTAATTTTGTTTCCCTCCTTTTCATCCTCATCCTCCTCTTCTTCCTCTTCTTCCTCCTGCGCTGCTTCGATCTGCTTGGTCATCTCTCTGGAAATCTGCTGAGTGGTCGCCGTCTCTTGGTGATCTGAGGAGAGAAATAATGATGTCAAACTCTTCACAAACTCTTCTTCAACCTTTTCTATGTCATAAAGTTTCTTGTAAGTCTATATGCAGTTTTACACATTTCAATACTTTATTTTAATTTGGACTAGTTTATTTATTGTTTTTCTTTCCATCCACCAGCTTCAAGGTGGACCAAAAGTTAAAATTAAGAAAAAATAATATTAAATTTCAGTGTCAATAAGTTTTCTATAATTATTTTGCCTATGCGATCACTAAGTTATGTTCATTCTTTTTTTTTTTGTTACTTATATTAATAATTTATCTTTTTGTTTATTACGTTATTATTTTGCGTCTTATTTTAGTTTCTGCGGATGACGTCATTGGGGAAAAGCAGGAAGAGAACCGTTGTTGTCGTCATTTAAGAGGAGGGTGAATCACAAACTATGACGTCTTGTAGGGAGAGAAGGTTTAAACAGATTTTTGTCAAACAACATCAACAACAACAACAACAACAACAACAACAACAGCATGCTCCTTCCTGCAGCGTGGTCCACCTTCCCTCTCACCAGCAGCTTTGGCGGGAGACCCGTCCTCTCCCTCCTCCCTCTTCCAGTCGTCCTCATCTTCCTCCCCCTCACAGGGGTCTTCCAGGGGGGGGTAGACACCCAGGTTCTGCATGTGTGCTTCAGCCATCTTCTGCACGGCTACACACAGCACACACACACACACACACACAGGAGCAAAGGGGAGGGTCACACAAACACACGGACACGGGGATAGAGGGATATGTTGTTTTGGTTGTACCACGCTTCAACACTGTCAGCTTTTATTTTGAAAAGGTGCCAGATAGACAGGAAGCCAATTTAACAAATGCATTGACAGACAGACAGACGGGCGACAGATTTACATCTACGTTACTTCATCCCGATTGTTTCCTCTCATTGGTCCACTCACACCCTATTTTAGGCGGTAACTCCGCCCTCTCTCCTCCTACTTTTGGCTAACTTGGCTCCTCCCCTTCTGTGCCCTCTGATGACATCATCAGAAGTTATTCTAAAGAAGCCCCCCTTTTCGCCCTGAGCTGGTTAGATTTGTGTTCATTGTGTAATCTCTTGACATGCAACACACACACACACACACACACACACACACACACACACACACACACACGCACACACACAGAAATCCCAATTAACCGACGCTCTGCTGACGAGGATTTAAAAGTAGATTTTTGCTCCTTAAAGAAAATGCAGTCAGCAACAAAACGCGCTACAAATTTAGGTTGATGCGTTTCTATACGGCCTATATGTGCGTTTTGCACGTCCGTATGTGTGTGTGTGTGTCTGTGTGTGTGTGTCGCAGCTGTATACACAACTGACTGTAATCCAGGATCATCCAGACTTTCTAGACTCACTGTCTCACAGCTGTCACACTCTAATCTCTCTCTTTCTCCCTTTCCCTCCATCACACAAACACACCAGAGAGGCGAAAACACACCAACACGCCTATACATATCACAGAAGCGCGTGCACAGAATGACTGTGACAAACTAGAATGACAGCTACCCATCTGTCACATGCATTTTCTTTTTTTATTTAATTTTTTATTTTTTTATTTTTTTGTACAGCGAAGCTTGAAAAAGCAATGAGACGATTTGACTGCGGAGAAGCACGGTAGAACTAAAAGGACACGGGGATGAATCACGACACGCAGCCACCACCTGCAGAAGCCACGCCGATCGCTCTTACCTCTGAGTGACGGGGGCTGGTACACGTTTGGATTGACGCGTTTTGGCTTGAGCACGCCGTTCTCCCCGACGACCCACTGGGAAGAAACACAATGTTCCTGAAAAATGTCTGGAATCTCTAGACATGCAAATAAGATTCAATTTCAAAAGTTTATCATGCTGAAAGTCGGAGTTGACTCACTACAGGGACGTTATTGGCTCCGAAATAATCCTGATCGGCGCACGAGTGAAATTTAAAACAACATTCATATTTATAGTTTGGTTCCAAAGCGTCACCTTTTTGGCTGGTTTCAGTTAAAATTTACAAGATGCAGTATCTATCAGAAAATATTATATTTCTCATGCGCAGCTTCAAATTTTGATAAATGTTCTATTTAATCCATCGTTGCTGTTTCATCTTTGACCACTAGGGGCAGCAATGGCTGCAGAGGTGGATGTTTGCGTCGTCCCTCCTCATGTCTAATAGGTAATAATAAATTCTTCTGTTTCAAATGAATACAAGTTTGAATTTGAGTTTTTTTTTGTGACTTAAAGATGAAGGACAGGTGAAGTGAAGAAGAGGAGCAGCATATACTTTGAAGAGAAGAGTAGGAAAAGTGTCTGGACTTCACCTTTACCTGGTGAGTGGACTGATCATCCTCAGGAGAGGTTTGATCGGCGACTCGGAACAGCGTGGCGGGTGTTGGCCTCCTGCGCCGGATCTGTAAACAAACGCACAAACAAACACGTGAATAATTAAAGTGGCTAACACCATCACGTCGTTCATTATGCATGTCGTCAAAGTGAGGGGGTGGGCTTCATTAGTGGCCCCGTTGGATGATGGGTCAACAGATTCATCTCCATGGTACTGATTGCAGAGTGCCCCCCCCCCACCCTCACCCCACAGTTATGTAATGTTTTGATTTCATAGAAAGTTTTAATCGATCAGGAAAGAGCTTCAAAGCTTTTGATGCACCGGATGACCTCTTCACACACCAGCAGTCGCTCACGACAAGGATTTTACACTAAACAATTACCCTCCCCAACCCTAACCCTAACCCTAAGTCCCCCCCCAGGGGGATGGAACCATGTCGCTGTCAATCCGGGCGCAGATGGAGCACAAATAGTGACGTTTTCCTGTCCTCACAGGAATAAATGTCCCACTGTGACCCCCCCACCCCCCACCCCAATTGTGTTCAGAATGTCAGACGGCGCTCATATAGTTTGGAATTTCTTTGGAGAAAGTTTAGTCTTGTCTGTTCTCAGAGAATCCCATATTTGGGAAATCCAGGTAATGAATCGATTGATCATTAAGTCTGGATTTAAAACAAATGATTTCCATTTTCACACAAGTTTTAATTATGGAGGTTTTAATTTAAAAATTTTTTTTAAACTTTTTATTTAATTCTTTGCAAATTTCTTAAACATTTTTATTCAATTTTTTTAGATTTCATTACAATACTTTTTTTTTTATTACAACATTTATTTTTAAATTTCATCACAACACTTTTTTAACATTTTTTTTACACTTTATGAAATATTACAGCATTTTATGGGTTTTTTTCTGTTGTTTTCTTTAAAGAATTAATGGTAAATTCATTTAGAAGTTAGTCTAAGAATAAATTAAAGATAATCGGGATCAGGATGGAGGACTTTCTGGGAATCTCTAGCCTCTCGTTCGCACTGGGAATATAAAGTTAGGATCTAGTATCTCTTTAATGAACTACACCTTCAACTCAATGCATTGACTCACTTTCCCACAATTCAATGGGGTTAAAACCTATTTGTGATAAATCTACCTTGTGTCTACCTTAACAGGTCCTAACCAGCTGCTGGGACGTGTCCTCTGTGGAGCTGACCAACCCCGGCCGTGCCGTGAACCGCGGCGCCGCTGTTTACAGCATCATCGGGTTCTTTTTGTGTCCCGCTGCTTTTCCTGCAGACGTGTGTTTATGTTCTGTTCCCCCGTCTGGTCGGACGAGCCGCGAGGCCCCCGTGTTGCCAAAGCAGAGGTTTTGCTGGGAGGGGTCGCGAGGCGTCAAAACACCACAACACAAATCCATCAAGCGTAGGCTCTCGCCTTTGTTTTACGACGCCGGACGCATTTAAATCTTCACTTCCTGTCTCTTCAGGATCTGTCACACCTTTAATTCCCCCCATCCGACCCTCCGCTTCCTCCTGTCACCCGCTCATCCGTCATTCCTCGTTTCTCGTTTCTCCATCACCTGAACGCCGGCGTAAGTGAATTTTACATTCGTTTGATTTCCTGTCTGTCTTTTCATTTCCTCAGCTGCTCCCCCCCTTCTAACTCTAACACGAACAGAGCTTCCTTTAACGCCCCCCTAATTCTCTCTCTCTCTCTCCCACCCCGCCACCCCCTAAAATGTGGCAGGTGTGGAGGCCTGGGGGCTCTGCTGGGTGAACCCTACAAGTCTGATGACACCTGCTGCTCGCCCCACAAGGAAGCCTGAGGTGGATCATTCAGGGACACCACCAGAGGGGGGGGGGGGGGCGCACCAAGTCTCCACCTGGGTCCTGCAGCATTTAAGGCGTTTAACCTGGAGAACTTTGTGAAAAGCAAAGACACGACCTCCTGAACCAGAATCCACCTCAGATTAAATATAAAACAGGAAGTAGAGACACGGACGTGCGATTTAGTCGATTGTGTGAATATATTCCAGCAGTTTATCTCAGTTTTACAAACATTCACACACGGGGGTTGGTGGTGCGTTGCCAGATACGACTGCACACGGTGACCCCGGTGATTTTCCAGCCTTAAAACCGCCCTGCTCTCCAGCGGTTACGTAATATGTATGTGACTTCCTCATCTGTGCCAACACTGGGGCACAGCGTGTGAGATTACTCCTGCTACGCTTTATCCCTCCACCCCCACCTTTCTAAATACCCCACCCCCCACCCCCTATGCTCCCAATCTCTCAGCCATAGTTTTTGCACCGCTATCGGTTGAAGCGAGAAGCTCCGTAGGTGCACGACTGCAGGAGAACCTCCAAGGGTTTCATCCGGAGGTTTGGCATACGTCAAAAACGAGTGGATGGAGCGGTGTGTTGATTTGTTATTGGGTGTGATTGTGTGTGTGTGTGTGTGTGTGTGTGTGTGTGTGTGTGTGTGTGTGTGTGTGTGTGTGTGTGTGTGTGTATGTGTGTGCAAATCTTCCAGTGCGTGTTGGTCTGAGGCAGCTGAGGAGAAACAGTCCTGGTAAGATGTTTGTCCAGCCATGTAAGACTGGAGCCAGTCGGGCCAGGGCTGTGATGTCATCGTTATGAGCGGGAACTGGTTTGCGTGTTTACATTGGCAACGCGACAACGACGTAAAAGATAACAACCCAGGAGCTGCTTTCAAGTTTTGCATTTGAAAGCTCAGGAAAATGGAATTGTTGTATCAAGAGTTGACGAAAAGTTGTCCTGGAAAAGGCAACCTCAGATAGACGGACCCTAAGTTACTGTAAGACTTTGTCATAACTTGTCAACTGAGAGTAAAAGTGTAGCATCTGTATTTTATTTTAAGTTACCAACATTAAAAAGTCATTTAAAAGGTATCTGAGGTGGATCAGTGTCCTGAACCCACAGCCCCTACATCGATTTAAACCTTGTTAGCCAATAAACCAATCCATTATACCACCAATGCTTTATGTCTGGTGAGGTATGTATATATGTGTGTGCTCCATACAGTATTATATATTCTGCGTTACCGTGGGTGCAGATGTGCTGATGTGGGTCTGATCCCCAGAGGCCATCCTCTAAACTGGTGCTCTTGTGGTCGGGTCTATAAAAAGCAGCAGCAATAGGACAGCATAAACTAGATCGGACTGGTCCCGGGGGGGCTCTGCGGGATGAGTCAGAACGCCTCCAAACCTCTAGCCCCACACCGACGCTAACAATGGAGCGACTTGGGGGGGGGGGGGTCAGCGGTGTAGATCTGGCCTCAACACAAAGTAGAGATCCAGGAAAAACACCGATCAGCTTCTCTGCCAGCTCACGTCTCCTGCGTCCAATAAAAACGCATGAAATCAGGACATCCTATTCGTCGGCATGAGCCGGGCGCTCTCTGATTGAGGTGGGGTGGGGAGGAAGCTCCATAGGAAGCTTTTTTTTCTCTGACTCTCATCGTATAAGCCCACTCTGGATGAACAGATATGGATTTGCGCGAGATTGATTTGAACTTATGACGTCCGGCTGCAGGCGCATGCCGACGCATCGCTCAGAAATATCAACTAGGGTCCGTGCGTTCAGGGACGGCCGGACACGGGAAGGCCTGACGTCTAGATTCAAACAGTTTGCATCTTTTTTTTTAGATTCTGATCATTTTTAACTGATTTTTTTTCACCTTGACTGTCAGAAATCTCCTGAAAGTTTCCCTCTGGATTGACTTTCAGGACCTCCATTGTACTGATCTCCTCGCCCATTTGAACTCTAAACAAAACAAGATAAAGGCAATAAAGATAAAGGTGTGGACGTCTCTTCTTTATCTGATAAAACTGAATAGATTTGTGCTTATTTGTTTATAAATTAACCCCACCAGCAGGTTTTGAGACGTAGAGCAGCCCTAATCAACGTCATCTCCGTCTTGTTTTGTTTGCCAACGCGTTTAAAGAATTCAAGGAGTTTCCTTTTTAGCTCTTTTGTTTTGCTCAAACGCTCTTTGTCCTCCACGCAGCGTTTAATTCTAAATACCAGGCCGCCCTGCCCCTTCCTGACAAAGCTGGCAGACCAAAATGTTTCCATGACAAATATGCAACCAAAGGCCAAAGCGATCGGATCTATCATGTGACTTTAATCCGGTCATCATCGCTCAGACGCGACGCAGCCCGAGCGAATCCACAGGGCGACTCCCACTTGTCAAGTTTCCAGTTGTTGCAAAAGACGGTCGAGGTTACGTCTGAACAAGAGCCAGGCTGTGTCTGCAGCGTAAAACATTAGCAGCGTCGAGTTGGTGAGACGCTCCTTCCCTTTAACCTTTAACCCCCACCGGTGTCTAACCGAATCAGCAGACAGGCTGGAGGTAGCATCTGGAGGGGCTCTCCGATGACCCCCAAAGAGATGATGTGATTACAGCCACAAGCAGAACGATACCCACAACCCCCCCCACTTCCTCCCCCAGCATTAAGGTAATTAGCTGAGAGGCACGTCGTTCCAGAGACGGGTTAGGATGGACGCCGTCTACCGGAGGCAATGACTGACAGGAGGTCCACCCGCCGCAAACTGGATCAACGCCCCACTGGGAAGGCGCCAATCAAAGGTTGCACAGAGACGACGATGCAAACGTGCATTCCAGATCAGCGGCGTTGCGCCGCGAGGTCGACAAAAGAGCCGTTCCAGAGGTCAACAGACGGGTCTGAACAGAAGGACAAAGCTCCATAGTTACTCATCTGCAGCGTCACACGCATGAAGCCGGGCGGCTGTTGACGGTTGCTATGCAGCTTAGAGGCGACTCCATGGATGCAAAAGGCATGTGTGAAACAACCGAGTCCAAAACATCATAAACGCCGCGGTGACATATAAAAGCTCTCAAAACACACGCCTTTATTGTCTTATTGTGTAAATTCTAGATATCAGTGCTGCGTCTGTGGTGATGTTTTGGCATAAACTTGTTTTTCCTCTTCAGATATATTCAGTATGACCCAGTGTGACCTGGTTGATGGGCTGGTTGGGAGGGGTGGGGGTGGGGGGCTCATTATGTCGCCAGCATAAACAAAAATAAAAAGCCCCCCCCCCCAAAAAAAAGGGGAGATTATGAGCGGCAGAGCAGTAATAACATAATGTCATGTCTTGTCTGTGTTGATGAAACAAGGATCAAGCCAAATCCCATTTGTTTGGTGTCACGCCTCAGTGCGCCCCCCCCCCCACACCACACACACACACACACACACACACGCACACACTCAGCATGGCTACGTCAGCCTGTATGAGTGAGAGACGCCGTCCAGTTCCAAACCCTGAAACGGCTCAAAGGTCAAGGTTCAGGGTCGCGATCTTCAAAGCGATGACAGATGATGGCTTTTGGTAATATGTTTTATCCCCCCCCCACCCCCATTCTAATCTCTCCCTCCTGCCCAAAATGTGATTGTTGATAAAGTCAAGGTTAAAAGATGGAGCGCTCTTTTTCAGAATTCTCTGCTCCTCTTCATCCCCTGACGACAGCCTGCCTCGGTTCGATTAACAATGAATGGTCCCTGAAGGGACATGTGTGTGTGTGTGTGTGTGTGTGCGTGTGTGCGTGTGTGTGTGTGTGTGTGCGTAATGACACACGACTGACAACAGAGGATTTGTTGACCAGGATGTGGAGTCTGAAGAGGAGGGTAAATTTTTAGCACCTGATGATCGGCGGGCGCCGCCGCTGCATCTTCATCTCTAATGTGTACACTGTCATCAGTCCTCAGATCGCTCAGTGTTTATGTTTCCTGACTGTGTACACATCACACAAGTGTGTGTGTGTGTGTGTGTGTGTGTGTGTGTGTGTGTGTGTGTGCGCGTGTGTGCAGGAGGACGGATCCGCTCCTCTGATGTTCTCATGAAGTCATGATTTTGACATTAAAACACATGTGATTGAATTGAATGAGAAAAGCTTTGGCGAGTCTCGGGCGAATTGTTCTGCTCCTGCCAAGTTTTAAATCCACCATGAGATTAATCGTCTAATTTTGAAGTCTTTTTCCAAACTGACAGAACATATTTGAAGATTTCTCCACCAGTAAAATAAAATCCTGGCGCCTGAACAACGAATAATTTCACCAGTTTTAAGCTGTTTTCTCATCAAATTCAGTGTTTTTGAAAGAAAACATTGTGGGAAAAGCTGTTTCTGCCGTCGTGGACTAATCAGAATGTACAGGTTGTCAAAAACAGGATGGAACAAATGCAGATCCTCAACCAGGAGAAGACTGGCCCATTGATGCCGTCACTCCAAACCATTTCTTACCAAAGCATTTGGTTTTGGAGGAACATAAAGTCTCATTTTCACCCAGATGATCACGTCATCGCTCCGCCATAATGACGAGGAAGGATCATTGCACCCTGACGCCCCGAGAGCACGGCCTGGCGTGATCCGACGGGATGTTCTTTCTGGGAGTCCATGTTGACCCTCCCCCAGACCGCCAGTGTTTACCCACAAACACACGCCGCAATCAAAGGTCGCCGTTTGACGTTTCGCCCACAGATTGACCGTGGAGGATGAGGGATGAAGGTGTGTGTGTGTGGGGGGGGCAGGTGGTGGGAATCTAAATCCCTCCCCCCCTACTGGATATCCCGTCCTGCATTTCCTGTGATTTCAAAGAATCAACGTCCGGAGAGGAGAAACAGGGAGTGATGGCTGCTGGGAGGGAATCAGGGACGTCTGCACCATGACCCTAATCTCTCCATTATGCACATTACTCTACATCGCTTATTGAGTATGTCGGATTGATGCTTGCATGTGTGTGTGTGTGTGTGTGTGTGTGTGTGTGTGTGTGTGTGTGTGTGTGTGTGTGTGTGTGTGCATGCACATGTGTGTGTGTGTGAGAGAGAGAGAGAGAGAGTTGGGGGAGGGATGGTAAACACAGCCATGTGCTTCCCCCTGTGTTGTTGTTGTCGTCCACAACCGCTAAAACAATAGACGATAAGTTTTTAAAGCGACAAATGATTATATTTAAAAAAAATATTATGGAGGTTTGAAGAGGAAACAGACCATAACTGCAGATAAACTGAGATCCGATCAGGTGGAAAATATGGAAGGAGGTCATAAAAAGACGGATGTGCGTCTGAGAACTCGAAGCGTTTGAAGGCAGAACTAGAAAGTAGGTTGGTAACCGAACATTTGAACTGAGGTTGCCATGGGTTACAGACGGAACACAATGAGGAAGGTTATTAGAAATCTGCTCACAGTGAGGTCAGCGGATTGGCGGTGATCATTTGAATAAAAAGATATTTTTCTCCATCATTCAACGCTTTATAAAGTAAATTGGTTTGAACTTCAGGGTTTGTTCGTGTCAGGAAGTGAAACGCCGGTCAAGGACATTTGAAAACACTCACAACACACACATCACACCTGATGAGAAAAATGACCTGTCATCACTGAGCTGCTGTATATAAATAATACCACTATTATCATTAGTGGCCTGTTGTTGGTGTGTTTGCAGTCCATCTATATACCCCTATCTTCTAAATACTAATGCTAAAAAAAGTTGCTCAAATAAGAAAAAATAAATAAAATTATATATATATATATATATATATATATATATATATATATATATATATATATATATATATATATATATATATATATAATATATTATATATATATTATTTTATTTATTTTGTCTTATTTGAGCAACTTTTTTATATATCTTGCATATTTTTAATTTAAATGATAATTTTCTCGAAGCAAATCTTCCACAAAGGACTGAAAAATGTCTTGACAGGAAATCTTACAATTTTTTTTAAATCTGTCTGGCTCCACAGTGTGGAATATTTATTAAGTGAGGTATGGAAGCATCTCTCACATTAACACCAAACCCATAAACGACAATCAGATGAAGAGCCGTCCATTAAAACTGCCCTTCTATAGGGTTAGGGGGCCTTTTGTCGATGTTGTTGTGCAGCCTGTCTCCATAGTAACAAGAGTCTGTCGTGTATAAATCTTACGGAGGATTTTAAGGACCGGTTTAGAGAGACGGTTTGTTTATTACGACTCATTAGCGGCGATGGACTCGCGGGCGACTGTAATTGCGGCGCGAGGGGAAATGGAAGAATTGAATCTCATTACCATTGACCCCGCCCACCCACACGGCCCCCCACGGGGGACACCCACCAACCATCCGGGAGATGATATCTGCAATTAAACACACATAAACACATCCCGCCCCTAAGCGCCCTTCATTTTCCCATAATCCATTTCAGCTGCACACAAAAATTCCTCAGCATCGCCAACAACAGCGTGTTTAAATAACTGCACAGGAGCACGTTTAAACACACGCCGCCTCTCTGGAGGTAAAGGCCACGCCGGCTAAATATAGACCATCACCGTCCGAGCAGCGAGGGCCGCCTCGGAAAAAAGAAAAGGAAGTGAAAAGAATTATTTTTAAATAAAGGAAAGGCTTATACGTGGAAGATCAATATCCTGTGGTTTCTTAGAAGGGGGGATCAGAGCGAGACGACGGCATGAGAGACGGAGGAAATGAAGAGTGAAGCAAAACAAACTTCACATGAGAAATGTCTCAAATCTGCTAAGAAAAGTAAGAAAAACACGAGTTGGGAGGTGAAAGAATGACTGGGAGTTGATTAAAATCCTCTTTAATCCAATCCAGGAATGAAGGGCAGCTACTGGGGGAGTTGACCCCGAACAGGTGACCCCAGAGATTCGTCTTACTTCCCTCCTTATAGCTCATCTCTTTTCCTGGTTTCCCCACCCGATCTCTCCTTCCAACTCCCAGGAGAGACCAGCAGTTGGCCTGGATCTGGATCTACCTCCTCGACAAAACGCGTCCCCCCCGATTCGGCCCAGTTTCCCATCAACTAAAATAAGAGCCACGAGCTTCTGTTCCAGTCAGGAACCGAGGACCAGAGCCGTCCTATCAAAAATGAGCATCGGTAATGAGCGTCATATGATATCTTTTCTGCTGCAGAAGCCAGATTGAGTAATTTGTGGCCTCAAACAAAGAGGTCACTCACACGCAAAGAGAGTTCGAAAGCAAACAATGAGTTTAAAAAAAATTAAAACCTGGAACCTGTGAGACGTGAAGGGAATGTCGTGAGTGATGAGTCACGGAAGCATAAAAACAGATTCATGTGTGAGATAGCGGCTTGAACGTCAGCGTTAGATTGTTGAGAAGATAGAAATTAGACAAAAAAGACACCTCATGAGGAAGCGAAGACAGGGAAATGTCTTCACAATTTCGCAAACGTTGACCAAAATCACCTGACACACACACACACACACACACACACTTGCATGAGGAAACCGTGGTGGATTTTAAAAATCAGAGGTACGATACCCAAATATAAAGACATTTCAGGGCTGCTCTAAATTAGCCAATCAGAAACTGGGCTTAAATACAGCTTAACCTTCAAACGGAACAGAAAAAAAACCCACAAAAAAAACAAACAGGTCTGAGCTGAAACATAATCCTCAGACTTGCAAAAGATTAATTTCTCCTTCTTAGGGTCAAACTGCCAATCTGTCCACCTCCTGCTCACCATCTCCACTTGTCGAGGGTCCAGGTTGGTGGGGGCGGCGGCGGGGACGGCGAATTGGATCTTCTTCCTCTCCTTGGGTTCCCCCTCCACCTCTGCTGACATGGAGTGATGATCCATGGTTCTGGATTCTTTTGGGGGGCAGGGGGGGTGGGTGTCTCGACTCCCAGAATAAAACCTCCCTGGAGGAACCTCCTGCACCTCCAAACTTTGGGTAGTCCCACTCCTGAAGACTCGTCCTCTCTCTCTCACTCCTGCCTCCCTTCTTCTCTTAGGAAACCCCCCCAAAGCTGAGCAGAACTTTTATCTTCTCCGTTTCTCTCTCTCTCTCTCTCTCCAGCAGTTGCAAATATCCTCCCCTGCCTCTCCCGTCTCTCTCTCTCTCTCTCTCCCCTCCCTCACAACCTGTGCAGCTGGTGTGAAAGAGGCGAGTCCTTGGATCTGACTCTGACTGGAGAGAAGTGGGCGGGCACAAGCTGGAGGGGAGGGGCCAAAGTCCAAAAGGAGGTGGAGACATCAAGAAAAAGAAGGGGAGGAGCCAGAGTCGAATTTTTTTTTTTTTTTTCTGTCTCGCTGAACTGAGTTTGATTTGTAATGAGAAAGAAACTAATCTCATCACATCAGCTGAGCCTCTATTGGCCTCTATTTGTGAATGAGAGATTTACGCTGGAGGGGGTCGGGGTGGGGGGGTGGGGTGGGGTAAACAAGAGGAGGGATGCAGCGGCTAAGCTCATCCTGCTGACATCACTGGATTTACTGGCATTGGATGATGTCATAACCAGCAAATTTAAATTTCATTCATAATGACGATGAATATAAATGCATAAATGCAATCCAAATGTTATTTAGAAATTATTTTTTAAAATCCTGATCAAAGAATATTTGAGTAACAAATGGGACAAAGGATGCTGGATGCAGATGAGGCGGGAGAAGGGATGCAACTTGTTTCTGAACGGTGGTTTCGGTGCTATTTCCAGGGGTTCTCGGCGTTATTTTCTCTCCCACGGCGGAGGGATTTGGGCAGCGGAGAGAGGTGGATTTGGCCAGAGTTGAGCTCTGGCATCATCTGAGGAGGAACTGGAGGAGGAGTGAGGTTCGCTGGAGGGGGTTTGGTGAGCAAGCGCAGGCAGGAAGTTCAAGGTGTGCCTCATGAGGTACTCTGGGAAGAGCATCGTCCGTCTGAAGGATCCAGAAAGTCATTAAATAACTGAGTGGAGTGAGTTTTCATCCCTACAAACGCGCCAGCTTGTTATTTATTCACAGTTTCTGTGCAGGAGTGAACGAGGAGGTCGAGGGGAGTTGTTGTTTTTTTTTTGTTAAATGTCTGTCTGTGTCTTTGACTTTACCACAAATGAATTACTGTCTAACACACACCAGCAGGTGGATATTCATTACCGTGTCGCTTCATGTATGTGAAGGGTTATAGTTCAGGACGTGACAAGCGAGACAAAACACAGACTGTCTGAACAAATCGCTGAAAAAATTTAACCCTTTTGGAGTCGCCGCGCTGCCCTCGTTTTCCTCCTCCTGAAATGCTTGCATAACGTCAGAAGGAATAGTACAAAACGTCCTGCGCAGCATTTAAAACACCGGCTCGCAACTACAGATTGACTTATTGTCAAATTATGGACTAACTGAGGAATAGCTTTCAGTTAGAAGTTGGGTCAGTGCAAATTTATTTTTATGAAGCAGAGAGGCCTCAGGTTCAAAAATGCCTCAACAGGAGTTCATTAGCTGATTTCAGGTCAGTATTTTTGTCAGTAATGACAACACTAGTCTCCTTTAAATGTGTATTTTTAAACGTTATACACACATTTATCATGGTAATTCCAGTATATGACTTCACACAGGGGTGTCTGGATTTAGATCCAGACACGTGACTCTCAGCAGCAGGACTAATCCATGGCGCCTTAGCTTTGATGGACACACACTGAGTTGCTTATAAAAGCCAGAGGTAGATGTTAATCTTTTACAACTTTTAATATCATGTTTGCACAGCGGAGTGCAGGACGTACAGACGGAATAAGATGATTAAATGTGATCTGACAATCCAATAAAGACTGAGTACAATCAACCAGTCGTCAAGAAAAACACATCTGCCAGACTTGTAGATTGAGTTAGGAGAGCAAGTGCATATAAACACAGAAAAACAATAGAGTGCTTTGATCTACCTATGCACTAGCTTTGATCTATGGTCATAGCTAGTGTATACTGACCTACCCTGAAAGGTCACAGCTATGCACTTGTCAGGTACCCTGACCTACCCTTTGCGGGATGTTGCAGTCTCCAACTGCCGTGGTTCTTGTTTGAACTTGTTTTATTCTAATAACGCCAAAAAAGCACTCTTGATGTGAAAGTGTGTTAAATAATTTGTCTATAAATAGATTAACACATAAATTCACTATATTATTTTTTTTTTTTTAACCTCAGTAATTATACAATCCTAGAGCCGTGCTTCATGTATTCTTGAGGTTTGTCGTGTTATTTGTGTATGATGTCCTGCTAATCTCTACAGTATGGGTTAGAACACCCTGAGGGATCCCTGTATTTGCTTGTGTCTCTAATTAAGCCTGATTTGTCTGTTGTTCTACTCGCATGTATTTACACACACCGACTAAAGCCCATCTATATGCGCGCTCACAGGTGTCTGCGCTCCTTTAATTGTGCGCACCATGTTCACACGTTTTGTCATTAAAGCGCTGCGCTGGCAGAAGCCCAGGGGGGGGGGGAAGAACCTCTGAGAGATGGATCCTGCTTGTAGCCCCGGAGCAGGGAGAATGATAATAACTCAGGGACATGTTGTACAGAATGTGACACGAACACATCCAGGCTGCACCCAGCTCCAAAGACAGATTAGAGGGGCAGTAATTCTGAATCCTAACCCGGGCATCTTGTACCACGTGACAGTCGGTGGAGCAGGAGCTGACAGAAAAAGAAAAAAAAACTCCTCAGATCTCCTCCGGGAGAACAAAAGCATTGTGGGAATTTATTCTGACAAACCAACTCATTCCTTAATCCCAGCTAATTCTCTATGTCAGGTAATAAGCCGATACCTTCACGGGGAATTTCAGGGACAGGATGAGATGTTCTGTCCACGATCACACAGACAGGCTTTGTCCCGACAAACCAGTTGCCCCGGTGGTTTCAATGAAGGGGGGGAGGGGGGGGGGCATAGAGCCCCATCGGTTACATAACATACCATCACACAATGAACAGGTAAGGAGTCAAAGCCGAGCTGTCCTGATGATGAAGGAGGCACTTGCGCCATCTGCTGTTTAGTCGGTGAAATTGCACCTTATAGTCACAAGAGCCCATTCAATTTGATTTTCTTTGCTCCTCTTCAAAGGTCAAAGGTCAGATTTAGTTTCTTTTGATTTGTTCAGGTCCTTTATGTCCCTTTGTTTGTTGTAACTGTGTTCTGTTTTTTTTAAAATACTTTTTGCACTTGAGTTGTTAAACCAAGAATTTTGTTGTGCAATTAAGGCATTCTATTCTATTCTATTCTATTCTATTCTATTCTATTCTATTCTATTCTATTCTATTCTATTCTATTCTATTCTATTCTATTTTCCATGAAAGAACTTTGTAACTGAGTGCTTTTCAGCTGGACTTTCATCCAGATGGGTGTTTCCCCTGAAGCCAGACTGTCTGACTGAAGGAGGGTTTGTTCAGCCAGAATGTCCCCTCAGTGGAAGACCTGGCTCCAAACACTGCAGTGACAACTGTACATGAACATAGAGTATAAACAGAGGGGCAGAAAGGGGATTACCTCTTCGGCTTGTTATCGCTGCGACGTCGGACGCCAGGGAACCAACGTCCATCTGGAATGTGCTGGAAAAACAGGAGATAATCCGTGAGAATTCAGAGGGAGAATTAAATGAACGTGAAGATATATGGGAGTAGAAACCAGGAGTGACAGGAGATGGAATGTTTCCTAAAACCATAGAGAAGCTCGGAAAGTTGGATGTTATTCCGCGTTGCTGTTCAGTCTCCACTGTCAACCTTTCATGTTCAGTAAAGACAGGCTGCAAACATCACAAACTGCTTTATAAAAGAGACTTCTATGGTTTGTTTGGTGACCTTTAAGGTGGAAAACGGCTGCCTGGAAAGTCCGCTGTGAGTCCTGCGTGTTTAAAATCACAAATCAGACATATTGGTCTCATTGGAGGTGAAGTGGAATAAAATGTTCTGTCTTTATTTTTAGTTCATTGCTGTTGCTGTCTTTGATATTAGTCATAATTGCGGGGGGAAAAACTCCACTAGATGGAGGCATTTAGTCAAAACTGCATGAAGGAAATTAATCTGAAGGGTCAGTTAGAATGAAAGCAGTTTCAAAGGAGGGGGGGGCATCGAATGCATAAAACACACACCACCTAAAGCACATGTGTCAAACCCAAGGCCTGGGTTTAAGGTCAGAGTGTCTAAAAATAAATGTCAAAAGTCTGCTTTGAGCAAAACTACATTTCCCACAATGCAGTAATTCAGCTCATTTTGACTTTGACAAAAAACGTCTTGAACAAAGTTAATGTCCTAACTTGTGTTTGATTTGATTTTTGATTTTTTTTTTTTTTAAATTCTCTTGGATAGTTTGATCCTTGATTGATGGAGTTCTGTCAAATTTAAAGGATTTATGCTGTGACATAAGCAAACGTCATTTTTTTAAACTAGAATAAGTAATAAATTCAGAGTGGTTTAACATAAAACAGTAGTTACATTTACTTTGCATTGCATTTAGTTACATTTAGTTAAATTTATACCTTCTATCTGGCCCTTTGAGGAATCCCATTATGCTGATGTGGCACTCGGTGAAAATGAGTTTGACACCCCCCTGACCTAAAGGATATTTGACCTAAAAAAGTGAGGATAGAGTGTTTGACTTTTAAACTTTTCTTGCACGGATTTTAAGAATCAGATTTAACAGATGAGTGACGCTCCACGTGGGTGTGAGTGGGTGTGGTGGGGTCCGGTTGGGAGGGGGGGGGGGTAAAGCGTAGCAGGTGGAAGACATGGTGGAAGCAGAGTCAGGGGAGGACGTGGTAGTAGGGCAGTGATTTAATTAGCACCCTCTACCCCCTCCAGCCCTTCACTCATAGCATCAATAATGCATGGCCCCTTGTTTCCACTGCCATAATTAATCCTCTCTTACTATAATTAAAACCCAAAAAATCCCACAAGATGGTTCGGCTTGGCCAGACACGGGTCGGGGTTGGCACGGGAACTGATGGAAAAAACTCCAGAGCTTCACGCCCACCCAGAGGACCCACGGGTCGGCAGACAGACAGACAGACAGACAGACAGACAGGCAGGCAGACAGACAGACACGTTAGGAGAGAGAGATCAATAGTCAAGAACGGGTAAATTACATGAATGAATCTTACAGATGGGAGCCGCTCCTCCAAAAACGTGTTTTTTTGGGGGGGTTTTTGTGAATGAATGAGAAGGTGATGGAACATCGAGCCAAGCACGAACCCCTCCTCTCCTTAAACCCTCCCCAGGAAGAAAAAAAAAGAAAAAAAAGGGGGGGGGGGGTTGAACCCACAAAATTCAAACACAAACTTACGCGAGCATCTCATCTCCCAGCTCCCCTGAAGAAGGTACTGACTCCGCCGCCGCCGCCGCCGCCGCCGCCGCCTCCGCTGCATCCGCGCCATCCAAAGGAGGCGAGGCGGAGCCTTCTGATGCTGCAATTAGAGACCGCACTGTCTGGGCGAGAGAACCAGAATGAATATTTCAGTCCGGAGATCTCCGTGGGCACCTATGGTGGGGGGCCTGGCACACCTACAGGCACACACACACACACACACATACCACTCACCACGGCTGCCAGAATTATTCACCTCCCAATCACAGATGCCACAATTATCACATCAGCATCGCAGCGTAAACGCTGCCAACTGTTCGGCTCATTGAACTATTGTACCAGGTTTACAATATCACTGTAAATATGCATCAGCAGCGAACGGGCATGCTAGGTGGCTAATGGTGCTCCTTTGTGGAGAAAAAGGTGCGCCCGGCGTCGGTACGGTCGGCCATATGCCAGGGAAGGAGCGCATGTTGGCAGGTCAAAGGTCAGACCGCATCCGACTTGGATTCCTCTTCCTCCCTCCGTTCGTCGCATCCTCGGATGAAGACGATTCACCTCATCTTTTTTTTTTTTTTTTCTTTTTTAAAGCTTCACCTCCTCTTTGCAGCATAATCCCACACACACACACACACACACACACACACACACACACACACAATGGGAGCGAGTGGGGTCCCTCCGGTGCGGGTTCACCGTGGATGCTCCTCTCAGTCCTCCTCCTGCCCCGCCGTCCCGTCCGCCGCCCCATCTCCACTTGATTTATGGCTCTGAAATACCACTGCACTAATTAGTCAAGTAATTAATTAATATGCATTTGCATTTGTGCATATGCAATTAGGGGGCTGGAGACACGAGTGCAGATGGGGTCCGGGAGTCTGGTGGGAGGGGAAAGGGTGTGTGGGGGTGGGGTGGGCGGGAGGGGGTTCGTGCATGTGTGTGTGTGTGTGTGTGTGTGTGTGTGTGCGTGTGTGTGTGTGTGTGTGTGTGTGTGTGTGTGTGTGTGTGTGTGTGTGTGTGTGTGTGTGTGTGTGTGTGTGTGTGTGTGTGTGTGTGTGTGTGTGTGTGTTGTATTTCATGTTTAAGCCATCAGCTGAAGTTTTTGCTCTTCTTCCAGAAAGACAAGTGAAGTACGGGTCATCACCTCGTCTGACTGGAAGAGGAGGAGACCAGGAAGGAGGAGGAGGAGGAGGAGGAGGAGGAGGAAGGTGCAGAGGTGTGGCCTGATGACTTTGAAAAAAAGGATATCCGGATACGATTTGACCAGAGAGAGAGAGAGAGAAAAACCAGTGAAGGAGATTTTGATTTTCCTTTTTTTACTACTTGCATTCAACCAGGAAGGAAAAAATAAAAGCACAGCAGGTCCTTATTTGGACGTTAATCCGTCCACAAACAGGATGCAAAGTCATTCCAAAATTTAATTCCAAACAAGCCCGAATACACTCAGGCATCTCACCCCCCCCCCCCCCACCTCCAAACCGGCGCTGTTGACATTTAGCATTTATTTTGGCAAGGTGACCTGAAGGTTGTTTGGGAATGTTGAGGTATAAGTCCCCCCCCGCCTGCCCCATCCTCTCAGCTGAAGGATAGGGCATGGATTTGGCTAGCAGTGACGCTAGCTGCTGCTCTATTCTCCCTCCACGCACACACACACACACACACACACACACACACACACACACACATGCTGTGGTTTTGGGGGAGTGCCAGGGTACCATCCCCTCATCCCATAAGGGATGAGCCACATTAGCGACAGCGCAGCATCACAGCTCCCTAACCACAGCTGCCACACATGCTGATGACCCCAGGGGTGACCCCACAACCCTTCCAAACACCCCCCTCGGTCCCGGCCGCGGCGGTGGAGGAGAAGTAGGGGTGATCCGGGCCCAAGGACGCCACGATTCCTCCAGCCGGCGACGTCTCCGGGTCCCAGCTCCCTCGGTTCCGGCAGGGGGGGTCGTGGTGCCAAGTTGGACGCGGTGGCCGTGGAGTCGGTTTCTCCCACATTAACTCCACTAATGTCGGCTAAATAGAGATATCTCAGATCTTGGGGGGGGGGGCACAGTGCAGCCAGGGAAACACAGCGAAGGCCGGAGGAGAGGAATTCTTGCATCCGTGCTGCGGATGTGCCAACATGGATGTCAGGACCGACTCCCTGTCACCTCCAGCGACCCCCCCCCCCCCCCTCCATGCTCCTCATCTTTCACACCTCCCTAGTGGGGCTGCACACCTGGGTCTCATTCCCTCTCTCTCTCTCTTTCTCTGATGCTCGCCCCTGCAGGTGCCCCCCCTGCATCCACTCGCTCGGCACCAAATCCTGGAAACACCAGCGGCAGCTCTGGCAAAGCGCTCGCATTCGGACACAGCGACCAGCCAGCATTTGATCTACACCAGTCACACACACACACACACGTGCAAACACACACACGCACACACACACACACACACACACACACACACACACAGGTATACCACGGATGCATCAGGAATATTTCACCTTTTTTAATCCCACTCATTTGGAGCTTTATTGGCATCTGGGTCATCTTTGTCTCTGCAGCCCTCAGGAGTCAGAAGGGATCTGATTGGTTGTGGTTTGTTGTTCCTCTGAATACATTGAAGCATAATTTGATCCAATTAGGTAAATAAATAAACAATATGCCTTCTGTTCAGCATTCTTAATGCACTTATAATGCACACCCCTCCCCCCGTCCCGACCCAGCCTCTGAACCGGAGATGTTACTGAGGGTAAACCCAACTGAACCTCCTCTCATTTGATGGAGAGTTAATGGATGTAATTCTATAAAAGATTTACTTCTGCTACTTTGATTACGGTTTAAATCCTGAAAAGTATTCCTCGTGTCATTCCTAGTCGTTGTCGGTCCACATGTAGGTCGATCATGTCCTCCTTCACCTCCTTTAGGACCTCTGACTGCTCTCTCTCCTCTGCAGATCTCCTCTGAATGGCTTTGATGGGTGAGTTTGGCAGGTGATTGAGGAAGATTCACATGTTTGATCAAATAATTAAAATAAATCAATAAAGGGAGCCTGCATCGCTTGTAGCAAGCAGCTCAGGTCAACAATGATGAGTTTTGTTGTTCCTCCATTTTATTTCCTTCCTCTTTCTCCTGCTTTTTCCTCCTTTTTTCTGGCTGTGTGAGCTCTAGCGCGGTGACAGATGGCGGAGCCCTCCTCCTCCTCCTCCTCCACCACCACCACCACTACCTCCTACCTCCTCCTTGTCTCTCTCTCTCTCTCTCTCCTTCTCTCTCCCTCTCTGTCTCTCTCCCCCCCCCTGCGGGCAAATCTCTCCAAATGCGGGCGCATGTCAATCACCGGCCTCTCATGTGATGGCTCTTGCCGGTGACGTGCCAGCCATATGGGCGCTGGCATCACAGCCTTAGCTGGTATGTAACCCCGTCCCCGGTAGCTCACGGTTTGCCACATGCACACACACACACACACACACACACACACACATACACACTCACACACACATGCGCACGCATACACGCAGACGCGTTCGCTCACTCGCTCGCACATTTTTACGCACAGACAGGCCAAGGCGCACGTCCGCTCGTCAGCTCCGGTTATTCCAGTGTGCGCGCCGTGAGAGAAGCACCCTAAACGAGCCAACCGGCGCAAAGCAGAGGGAAAAAACGCGCACACTCCCCGCACCCACACCGACAAGGAGCGTGGATCCGCTCACTCCGTTGCGTTTCCTGAAGATGGTCTGAAACTCATGCGCGCGTCTGTGTGTTTCCTCCCATCCGTTGTGAAGAGCTCTAACCGAGGTAAGTTGGAACAGAAACAACACCAGCAAAAAAAAAAAAAAAAAAAAAAAAAGAAATTCCTGGATAGTGGAAACGGAAGAGAGAATTAACCTGAAATGAGTGAGAGCGATGCGTCCAGCAGTGTTTCCTAAATGTGATGTCAATTTCCATGTCTTAGTGAATTAAAGCGCGTTTATTGGTTACACTTAATGGGATAAAACGCTAATTTAGTGGCACAAATCAATATGGAAATCTAATGTTTTAGTGCCCAGTCGCAGTCTGCGACTTTGCTCTGATGTGACTGTGGATTGACGACATCTAATCTGTTCATCTGATGACGGCACCGTTTTGAAATCCCCCCCCAAAAAAAATAAAAAAATGTCATAAATATACAGAAACGTAATTATCGTTTCAAAGGATTTCTTGCCCTCTCGTACAAATTCCTCCTCGCCCCCCACCCACCCACCCAACCTTGTCGCTCTCCCTCTGCTGTGCCCTTCAACTTTTGACACCCGAATGCGCCTGAGATGATGTGAAGACCTAAAGATCAGACCTCCAGATCGACTCAGAAACACAATGGTCTCCTCCTGCTCCTCCGGGATCATTTACCAGGAGCAATTCCTGAGGACGGCGGCGCCGTAAATAGATCACACCACCGGACACTAATGGGATTCACAGATTCCATGCGTCTGGACCTTAAATCAGACAAAAGATAAGACTTTGCTTTTTTTTTTTTTTTTTTGCGGGGGGGAATATGAGGGACGTCCTCCAGCTTAATGGGAGATAAAGGCTGTTAATGATTTTGTCGATGGTTTCCACTCTCGCAGCAAAAAATAAAAAAAAAAATAAAAATGAAAGGGTGGGACAACGCCATCGCCTGTGACAGGCGGTGCGCAGCGTGATTTATCTGTGTTTGTCTAGTTTTATCTCCTCCAATCTATCTCCACGTAACGCCGTTTAAGCCTCGTCGCTGTTGAAGCACCTGCGGGTGTTTTTCTTTCTTTAGTATGTTTTTTTTTTTTTTTTAATTTTTTTTGTTGCAGCGTTTTTATATTTAACGAGCTCTAAAAGGATCGAAGCGATTTCCATTTATATATTTATAAAAAAAAATACACGTTCCTGCCGACTAAAAAGTGTTTTGAAATCATGCACTCGTGCATACTGAATTATGTGTGAAATCTATTTCGTGTAAGCTGCATGCTCTGTTAATTAAACGTTGTTGTGTGTGTGTATGTGTGTGTGTGTGTGTGTGTGTGTGTGTGTGTGTGTGTGTGTGTGTGTGTGTGTGTGTGTGTGTGTGTGTGTGTGTGTGTGTGTGTGTGTGTGTGTGTGTGTGTGTGTGTGTGTATGTGTGTGTTTTTCCCCCCTCGTCTTCTAATTGAGCGAACCTCCTGAGCCGGAGATTTAAAAACTAGATTTTGCCCCTGGCAACCCCCCCACCCCCACCCCCACCCCCACCCCACCTCCATCCCATCCCACCTCACCCCACCCTACACCCACCCAAACCACCCCCTCCTTCGAGGTAATTAACCAACCATCACAGCCTACCTTATACTGAGGCTGCAAGTGTGTCTGCTGAGGCTCTATGATAATATAGCTGGGGAGGGAAACGCGTTCAGGAGGCCGATGGAGGCTGATTGAAGCGGTCAGGGTTCACCTCGTCTCTGTCGCCCCGTTTCTCTGGAATGGAAACACACTCCCCAATCAAGTGGTAGGACGAACAATTCATTCACGTTATTTTAGATGTGTTGATTAGCAGCTTAGCTCGATGGTTTACTGTTATAACCTAATGGGTTATAGTAGGGAAATAATGGGAATTAAATGTTGAGGCCAACTGAACCTCTTTAAACGCTATTATTACTATTGATTATTATTATTATTATTGCTTTTTTTATTTGTCGTTGTTTCTTTTTTATGTTCCTGTTTTGTTTTTTGGGGGGTTTTTTGTTGTTGTTTTTTTACAGCTCTTGTCTGTGAGCTTTAATTTAACAACCAGCGTGACTTTAAAACGGAAGGGACATCCTATCAATTAAATAAAATCCATTTCGCCTCCTCTGAGGTGTATACGTCGTGGATGAATAGTGCTGGAATGCAGCCAGGAGTGTATATGGGCGTCAGGAGGAGTGAAAGTGGGGGCCCCCATGGGACCTGTAATGTGGCCCCTGCCGTTGGGACCCGCTGCGAGAGGACGCGATAGGGCACACAGATGACAGCAGGGAATTAAATGGGGATCCGTCTGGCTGAGGCCCAGCGCAAATCTCTGGAAGATGATTTTTTTTTTTCTTCTTTTATTCCTAACAAATTTACACAATTTATTCCTGGAAAAAAAATTATCACCAGGATTTGTTTCATGACATCAATCCACCGTGTTGATAATTAATTATAGTGGCATGCGTACCTTGAAATCAGTAGTCTGTGTCACCAGAGGAACATCCATGTTACAGGACGCGAGCATGAGCGCGTCACGCCTCCCCCTTTGTGCGCGTAAAAGCTTATTGTCGATGTCTGTCCTCCCCAGAGCCACCATGCTGACGAGGCTTTTCAGTGACCCCTCACTGCTTCCCGACGTGCAGAAATACTCCGGCTGGGCGGAGGACAGCGATGGCGAGGACGAGAAGATCAAAGACGAGGACCAGGACGCGCAGGACGACATGGATGAATCTGAGCTGAGAGGAAGCAGCCGCACGCAGTCCGAACACGACGGGGGAGACGACGAGGACGACGGGGCGGAGGAAGAGGACGATGGCGAGGATACGGAGGGGGACAGGCCCAAGAAAAGGGGCCCAAAGAAGCGTAAAATGACGCAGGCCCGGATCGAGCGCTCCAAAATGCGCCGGGTGAAGGCCAACGCACGGGAGCGAACCCGCATGCACGATCTGAACTCTGCGCTCGACAATCTGCGTAAAGTGGTGCCATGCTACTCCAAAACGCAAAAACTGTCCAAAATCGAGACGCTGCGCTTGGCCAAAAACTATATTTGGGCTCTGTCAGAGATTTTGCGCTCTGGAAAGAGGCCCGATCTGGTGTCCTACGTCCAGACGCTGTGCAAGGGACTCTCCCAGCCCACGACCAACCTGGTGGCGGGATGCCTGCAGTTAAACTCCCGCAACTTCCTCACCGAGCAGCAGTGTCAGGACGGTGGGAGGTACGGCTCCGGCTCCTTCTCCATGCATTCGTATCCCTACCAGTGCGCGCGTCTCTCCAGCCCCCACTGCCAGCCGGGCTCGAACTCGCATCCTCTGAGGACGCACGGCTACTGCTCGACTTATGATTCCCTGTACGGTGGCAGCGGATCCCCTGAATATAACAGCCCCGAGTACGAGGGGCCCCTCAGTCCGCCTTTGTGCATCAATGGCAACTTTTCCCTGAAGCACCAGGGATCCGCGTCCCCAGAAAACGAGAAAGGCTACCACTACTCTATGCATTACTCCGGCCTGCCCGGCTCAAGATCAACCGGGGCCCACAACCTGGTGTTTGGCTCCTCAGGGACCCGGAGCGGCATTCACTCTGAAAACGTCCTGCCTTACCACGACATGCACTTACACCACGAACGGGCCCCCGTGTATGACGAACTGAACGCGTTTTTCCACAACTGAAACGAGAAGGGTATCGTGCGTCCCCTTACAATCAACAATCTACTCACGGCACACAATCTGACAACTATACGCCTGCCAGGATTGAATTCCTTCTGGACACATGTTCCATTCGTTGACATTAGTGTTTTCCCTTTATTTATCCCGACTTCAAAAAAATGGAAAATAGTCAGGGATGGGATGGAGATCAATCCAACCTAAAGGCCACTCCTCTATGGCGCGTAACGTAATTTATCCAACGTTTTAAAGTGAAATATATCTGTTAGAGGAAATCTGACGAGTATATCATGTCAACATATTGGACTAAAGTGGAATTTTAAAATATTATTCATTTTCTAAAGTGTTATTTGTGCTTGTATCGGTGGTTATTTGCATTTTGGTGACACAGGAGGTCAAAGATTACCGTTACATTCCTGGCTATATGACACTGGTAGGGATTTTCTAAAGACGTGAAATTAGAAATAATGTTAATGCAAATCACATTTACTCAAAGGGAAACGCTGAACCAATAAAAAAAAAAAAAGTGCTACTTGGGTTGTTTTAGAAGAATCTGTTCAAATCATTTCACATCTATGCAAAACCCAACGAGACCAGAGAGAGAGAGAGGCGACAAGGCCCAGGAAGACACTGTGTTTCATCAGCAGTGATGTTGCACGCACGGGTGCGCGCAGCCGCACACACACACACACACACACACACACACACACACACACACACACACACACACACACACACACACACACACACACACACGCACACACACACACACACACACACACACACACACACACGAACGAATCTGACAATGCCTGGGCTGGCCAAAATGGTTTAACGTCCAAAACATTAATGAAAAATGCAATGAAATCAGATATTTCGTCACATTTTCTTTAAAAATTCTTATTTATTTATTCATTTATTTATTCATATTGTCTCTAATTGAGCCATTGCACTGCATTTTGATTTCAAATGACAATTTGGTTCAATATTTTTGTTTGAATTCACAACATAATGTTGAGTAGGTTTATTATTATTATTATTATTATTATTATTATTATTATTATTATTATTATTATTATTATTATTATTATTATTATTGCACGTATTTATTGTGTTGTTTTTCTGTAATTAATGTTAATAGTCTATGGAAATGAATGGATCTCATGTGTTGCTGAGAATTTTTTTTTTCATAAAATTCAAGTCTTAAAACTTTGTATTCAACCAACTGTGCGGTAAAATAAAATCACAATAAAAAGAGTGCGTGCCACTTGATTTTTTTTTTACACCTATCAAACTATTATGATATTACATGACTTGCATTCTTCATTCCCAATGCGAGGTTAACATTTATAGATTTTATATTTTAAAGGTAATAACTTTATTTTAGATGACCAACCTGCTCCCGGCGGACTGTAACGATGAAGAACGCAGAGCTGAAGGCGCACCAACCTGCAGGAGCTGCTTAGTGCCTGGGGGTCTTTAACTTAAAGTGGGACAGGATGGAGAGGGCGGTGCTGCCATTCTTCTCCAGGACTGTAATCATGGTGCCAATGAGATTTTTTTTCTTTAACGACAATAAAACAGACTTAGGAGATAACTGAAGTGATTTAATCTTCAAAATATGAAATTAATTCAGTGACTTCAGACTACAGATTATTTCTGAAACTGGACACCCCTATGATAAAGGTTACAGGCTCACTGATGCCACGTGCTGCATTCAAGGTCGTCCGGATAATAATGGCTGGTCCTCTTATTTTATGGAGTGCATGTCAATATGTCCATTTACGCTTTCTCTCAAATCCCGTCACCTCTATAGGCTCCGTGAGTTCTGATACGGGTTCGAAGCCCAAACCGTCTTCCTCTAAAGCAGTTCTGATCATGCGTCCCGCCCTTAAGCCGAAATTTGGGGAATGAACTTGCTAGAACGCAGCAGAGCGCGTCTGTCGTCGGTCGAATCCGACGCTGCGACCCTGGAATTTGGAAAGAATCCACTTCAAAACACGACGTGTGAAATATGTTTTAAAAAATAACGTGCTTTTTGTCCAGGATGCATCAGAAGCTGAGTTTTTATTCTAACCAGGACACACACGCACACACACACACACACACACACACACACACACACACACACACACACACACACACACACACACACACACACACAGACACACACACACACACACACCACTCAAAGAGTGGGGGGGAAATGCAAATAATAAAAACAAAGAATAAAATAACACCAATCAACAGTCAGTTAATTTAATGGCTCTACAATATTTATTTCCTCACCTTTTAAAAAATTATTTAAATGAAATTGCAAACTTACATGTAGTGAAATCAACACACAGTTCCATGTAATGTATTTTAATAATTTTAAAACCCTTATTTCACATCTCGGTGATGAATTAAATATCAGGTATGAATTATGAAGTCGACCCGTCTCAGAGTTTTATTCCTTCTAACTTTACACACACATCTCATATTTATGTCACAGCTTTTAACACGGGTTCCTGCGGCTTTACGCACACGGGCCTGTAGATTTCTTCTTCCTGGTTGGTTTAAACCAATCAAATCTCTTTCTTTGTCTATTTTTAAACGTGAACACGTCAAATACATTCTGCGTTGTGGAAGATCGAACTGTGGACTTTCTTAAATTTAGAAATAATAAATATTGAAACACACACACACACACACACACACACACACACGCACGCACACACACAGTGTTAAGGGG
The DNA here is from genome assembly GCF_040054535.1 of Antennarius striatus. Taxonomy (NCBI): domain Eukaryota; kingdom Metazoa; phylum Chordata; class Actinopteri; order Lophiiformes; family Antennariidae; genus Antennarius; species Antennarius striatus. The sequence continues at coordinate 3,714,642 of NC_090791.1, forward strand.
TAGCCGTTGCCACCCTGCCTGGGTTTGGAGCGCTGCCCCGGGACCCATATGTTCCCCAAAATGTCCTGCTGTAAGGACACACACACAGGCTTCAGGTGGCAAGAGACCAAATTTCAATATCAATGGCAGCTAAAACTTGAACTCTTTAATCATCTTATTTAAATCAAATACACATTTTGAGTTTTATCACAGGAACTATGATATATTTTTTAGGCAGCTGCACGACAAGAAGCTCAAGATGATCCATTTTTCTGAAGCAACTCACCAAATAATTTGTTAATAATTTCCTCCAAAGCATCAGCGCTTCCGTCACTTAATCTCCTCCTTAATTTAATGTCTTTGCGCGTTTAAAAGGTTTACATCTGGTAGGAAGGACATTTCTCAATGATAATGGTTCTAAAATAGTTTTTTTTTTTTTAAAAAAAGCAAACAGTTCAAAGAATCATTTCAAACCAGCAGCTCCAGTTTGAAAATGTATTTGGAATAAAAAGATTATCCTGCAGCATCCTTCCGAATTAGTTTTGAAATAAATCAAAAGACGAATATGAAGAATATTCGAGTTGTTTTATTTTTCATTTTTAAAAATTAGCCCAGATTTGTTTCCTACAAGTTTGGTTTGCAGTCTATAAATAGTTTATATAATAAAACGTAAAATAATGCATTTAATTCTTAAATAATAATTCTATAGAGATGCATTATGACTTTTAATAGTAGAAAAATATTTTAATGATTTTCCCTGAGGGCGTGAAGTCATACTTATTTGATTTTTGTTTTTTTAATTATATGTCAGATCTTTACCTTTAACATAACACATCTACTATGAATTACAGGTGAAATCAATAATTTAGACTCAGACTGGAACCAAACTCGCAGCTCTGCAGGTTTTAAACCGACTTCTGAACAAACCAGAGACTCGAAGTTGACGCTTTTGTGTTAGTTTTGGGCCTCAATATTCTGTTTTTTTGGCTTCATCAGCAAAGAGGGGGAAAAAAAAGTTTCATACATTTCTGCAGAAGCTAGCAAGCAGTAGGAGAGGGCATCTATCAAAATACTCCCCGACCCTCCCTTCCCACCTCTTCTTCCTCCACGGTCCGGAGAGAGGAAGAGGAAGAGAGGTTGGCAGGCTGGCGGAGGAGATCCGTGCCAAGTCCCTTAATGTTCCCCAGCAGCAGCACCGGGAGCTCCGGAGAGGACAACCCAGTGCGCGCACCAGTGTGCCAGTTCACCGGGCCAAAGTGGCACTGCTGGGAGGAGTCGATGTTTCTTTCCTAATTTTTGCAGCATCTGTTCATTATCCAGGACGTTTAAAAACGAGAGCGCTCATCCCGAGTTCGCTGCACGCACACCGCGCGCAAACAGCAAGACATTTGCGCAGAAGAGTTGGCGCATGAATATTCAAATACAGTACAGAAGTCCAAAAAGTGTGTTAAACACGCATTCAGTGAGACAAGGCTGCAGTGAATCCAGCGCTTCGGTAACCTTGCAATAAATCAGGCCCTACACACACACACATACACACACACACACACACATACACACACTTGTTGTTTTCAAATCAGTTTTTAAAGGATATTTAACAATAAATAAATATAAATGTATTTTTTACCAGTCAGACGTCATGGGTTTATTTTTTTAAATGTTTGTGTTTATGCGTCCATCAGGCCTCGGAGGGGGGAGTGTCACGGTCAAATTATATAAAACATTCATATATATATATATATATATATATATATATATATATATATATATATATATATATATATATATATATATTATATATATATATATATATATATATATATATATATATATAGCTATGTCACACCTTTATGAAATAGATGTTGATTTTTACGCATTGCATCAGGAGAGAAATGCGCATTTACGCAAACTTTTTATATTTATTAAATGGATCCTTAAATATTAATAATCCTTTCCCGTATATTTCCTTTCCAATAAAAGTCAGACTAACTTGTATTTGCAGTCTCGAGAAAGAAAGAGAAGAAAAAAGAAAAAAAACTTCCAGTGACACTCTGTGCTCCGCTCAGGATGAAAACTGAATGAATCTCGCTGTTTAAATTATCATGTTCATGCCCACTCTTTTTCTCACTCAACTTGGTAGGAGGAGAAAAAAAAATCAAGAGTGTTTGTCCGACATAACAGTCAATAGTGCGATTATCAAAATGTCACAAGTACTATGGTGTGAATTCCAATTAACGTCTAGCTAAAATAATAACCGAGTGTTTGTGCAAAAGGCAGATATCAGATCATAAAAGGGATATAAAATACGAGAAGATGGAGGCATTTAGGATTCGATGCACAGGAGTGAAAAGATAATCTGGTTAGGAGATTGTGACCATTTGCAATCTGTCAGTGATTAACAAACAAACCACGAGGCAATGCAGTTGGAAAGGACACAGATTTTATTTTGAAAAAAAACAAAACACACGGGCTACTCAGACACACGCACGGAAGCAAGCGTACACACACACACACACACACACACACACACACACACACACACACACACACACACACACACACACACACACACACACACACTGCACAATTTGCAGCAAAGACATTAATTCTCTGACGCGCGTAAAAACTTAAAACGTCGACGCGCACAGAGGAAATAATGGTGCAGACTTTGAGGCCGACCTCTTTGCCAGACAGGCGCGCCATTGGCCCCCATTGGCCCCCCGCGCTGCCAGACACACGCGTGTGCCTGTCACTGGCAGTCCATTCAGAGGAAATTCCACAACATCTGTGCGTTATCACACAATGGAGCGCAGGCAGTGGGGCAGAAGACGGGGCAGAAGCTAAACAGGGAGTGCGCAATACTGCTGGAGGTCGCGCCAAGGGAGAAACGAGGGCTGGGGAATGGGGGGGGGTGAAGGTGAAGGGGGCAGGGAATAACCGAGTATGTGTGTGTGTGTGTGTGTGTGTGTTTGTGTGTGTGTGGGGGGGGGGGGGGGAACAGAGGTGGAGATCCGGGTGAGCGCCAGGCAGGTTTCAGGCCTTTGGCGGGTGGCCAGAAGGGTTCTTGCCGTGGGTTGGGTGGGGCCAGATGTTGACGCGCACGCGGAGCGAGTGTTTATTATGGGGTTTAATCCGCAGAGCGCGTTCAGAAAGTCTTCCTCACCTCTCCGACCACCTTCCCCCCTCACGGAGGCCCGGTCGCGGTTTGCCCCGGTGGGTCCGGCGGCGGGGTGTGGCTGGCCCCGTGTTTAGGGGGTTAAGTAGGAGCGGGCACGGGGACACAACTGGATCAGAGGGGGGTCGTTGATCTGCACAGATGGCATGTGTGGGTGCGTGAGTGCGTGCGTGTGTGTTATGATAGGGTTGGATGATGCCCTGGTCACATGGGCAGCAGTAATTGGCCTCCATATTGACCAGTTTGCAGCGCTGGGGGGCGGGCGGTCTCCCAGCTGGACCTGTCAGATGGCATCGCATCCACCTCACTGATCACCCCCCCCACACACATACCCCACCCACCCCCGGACGACCTCCGTCGTACCTCTCTCCTCTTCCTTTCATCTCCCTCTTCGTCTTCATCCTTTCATCTCATCTTCCTCCCCGTCACCTGCGGTCTTCACTTCCCCGCCTCAGCAGCATCAAGAGGCGGGTCGGATCAGTTCATCACCGCCGATGTCGAGTTCTCTTTCCTCTAAACTTGAAATAAGGAGCATCAGAAAGAAGAGACTCCAAAGTTTTAGTTTCAGCTCATAAATCAGGAATTAAAGGACTAATGATGGATGCGTGATGTGGTGAAAATAAGAAACACAAGTTATCAGATCATCCCTGAACCACTGATATCACATTTATCACATTTATTCTTATAAAAACTTCAAATCCGGACCTTTTGATTCGCTGCAAGTCATTTATTTTGCAGTGTTGTGTCAAACAGACCTTTGTGTGTGTGTGTGTGTGTGTGTGACTGACCCCCCACCCCCAGCATTGGTGTGTGTTTTGCTGTGAGATGCCGACTGTGAGGAGTTAGCGCTATAGAAGGGATTTCATCCCAGACTTGGCAGGGGAGGGTCTCTGGGTGCGTTCGGAACAATCGTCTCTCCTCCGGTCCTGTCAGCCAGCAAACACAGAGAGCTGGCACACACTCAGTGGGAAAAGAGCGAGAGTGACAAGAGGGATGGACACACACAAACACACACACACAATCACACCAACACACTCCTGCGCATTTAGGCCACTCCCTTCCCCACAAAAAAAAACCCCACAAAAAAAAACCAACACAAAATTGGTTCTGATGACGCCGCTGGGGATTGTGGGACGACAGGCTTGGTCCCGTAAAGTGGATGGGAGGCCCTGATGAAAATAAAATGACCAGAGTGTTAAAGGGTTGTCAGACTAACAGAGAGAACGACAGAGGAAGGGAGGAGGAAGAGGAAGAGGAGGAAGATAAAGAGAGGAGGAGACTGACAAAGCGACACAATGTCTGCCATGCATGCTCCTCTGCCAGGGGAGTGTGTGTGTATGTGTGTGTGTGTGTGTGTGTGTGTGTGTTTGCACACACACTCGTGTGGACAAGCGTCGTGAACCTGCAGCTCCGTGTTTTCTGCACACACACGTGCATCCACGAGTGTCACTGCATGTTGTGCATGCATGCATGCATGTGCGCCTTTACGCATGAGCAAAAATGAGGAGGAAGCGTGTTTGTGTGATGGAGGAGGAGGAGGAGGAAGGAAGGAGGGAAGAGGGGGGGGGTGTTTAAATTCTGTGACATCTGTTCATTACAACTAGAGTGTGTTTATTTTTATACAGCCAGCCACAAGCAGAGAGCTCGACTGGCACCGCTGGTTAATGTACCAACCCGCTATGCCGGCAGAGCAGATGAAATATTTACCAGCAGACTGAAAGAACGGGGAGAAGATGGAGGACAAAGACAGAGGAAGAGGAGAAATGATAAGATAATATGTGACAAAGATACGAACACAGTGTCTGCATACACACACACACACACACACACACACACGTTCGGATCCGATTAGAGTCAGGAACGGTCCACGGTGGACAGGGATGGGAATCCATGATGGAAACAGGTTGCCAAGGCAAAAATCAGAGCAATCCACTGCTGGGACACAACAGGCAGCGCAGAGCTGGAGTAATGAAATGTACTTCAGAGCTGCAGAGCAGTCAGTGTAGAGAGACAAGCAGGAGTTCAGTGTGAAGGTCACTTCCCGTTTGGGGCCACTGAGCATCTTCAGTGAGGATGAGCGACCGCTGCAGGACGTCCAGATGGTCCAGGACGTTCTAGATGGTCCTTAACGTCCACGCCGGACGGAGACATTTGACAGCCTGCTCTCATTTTATTTGTATTTATTTGCTTCCCCCCCCCCTCCCTTAATTCAACATAAAGGACCAGTATGTCATCACAGGGAATAAAAAAATGTTCAGATTTACGAGTAAAACATCCTCCTGGTGTGTTTTTAGCTCAAAATCTGAATTAATATTCATACCAATATTTACATTTTAGTTAACAATAATAGATCCAGATTATTGATCAGATTTTGGTGATAGGGGCGTTCGGTGTTCGGCGCGCCATGCAAGCATAAAACCCCATCAACCGGGTCCTCGACATCAACAAGGCCCCTTTTGCCCCCCCCCTCCCCCAGACTACCGCCTCCCGCCCTCCCCAGACGCACCACTGCCCGGCCCCGGCCCCCAACGCTCCCCTGGGACGTCCTGCTCTGGAATGCCGCTCATGGGGAAGAATCTCGCTCCAGGCGTCACACGTGTCTCCGAATGAGAGAGAGGAAAGGAGAGAGAGAGAGGGGGGGGGAGAGAAGGTGTGACAGGTAGGGTGCAACGCAATGGCAGGTTGTTTGTGTGTATGTGTGTGTTTGATTGTGTGTGTGTGTGTGTGAGGCTGACAGATTCCCAGATTAAAGGTTTAAAGGGCTCAGATTAACAGGCTCAGGCCGCTGCGCTCCGCTCCGCGCTGGAGGGAATTAGGATGGCATTAATGCCTCATGCAGCAGCACATTAGCCATTCATTACCATGTGGTTGCACAATCAGGACCGGGGCCGCCCCTCGTTCCCCTCTGTGTTATCGCATTCATAACAAAGTTAACGCGTGGGGACGCTTTGTTAGTCACAGAGGAGTGTGTTTCAACAGCTCCACATCCGGTAGACGCCGTATATTTACACCTTCCGCTGCTCAAAACCGGAGAAAAACGCATCTAAAATGTTCGATTCCTACGAGAAAAGCTCATCCATCCATTCTCTGCTTCCATTCTATCCCATAGTTAAGGGTGGGAAAATGTCCCGTCGACTCCAGGAAGGCCCCAGACTGATCAGCTGATCATCAATCACACACACACACACACACACACAGACACACACACACCAGTATATTTGGGGACCCAAAAATTGAAGAGCAGCGCCAGAAGAATAAATCTGTGCATGAAACAAATATTTATGATGATATAAATAAAGTCTGGACTAGAACCCATCACTGCTGCCAAACGACGGACACGGAGAGCCAATAATAAAAATAAAAAAAAATTAAAAAAAAGGATGAGTGGAAAATCAAAGTTTGTACTTTAGACGGCTGGTTTCTTCATGACGTCATCCCTCCTTTTCATCCCCTGGAAAAAAACACTGTACGTGGGGGTGGGGTGGGGGTATCAACCTGTATGACAAACAAAATTTGCGAATTTTGACACTTTTGTATTTCCTGAATTATATGTTGTTTCCATGGAAACACAAAAGGTGACTCTGGGGGGGTTGTTTTACGCATCGTGTGCCACATGGATCACAAAGTTGCGCATTTTTGAGACATTGCGCGACTTTCACACGGATTTTAGTTTGTGCGGTTGCCATGGAAACGTCACGTTTCAGGTGACTTTGAATGACGGTCATGTGGTGCCGTGGATCAAACTGTAGCTTCGCCCGCTGTTTCGAGACGATTCGAACACCCTCTGGTTTCATTTGTTCTTTTATTTTTGTGACGATTTGCTGAAGGATTCAAACGTTCCATCAGTTCTGGTTCCCCTCTCGCTGCTCTCATCGCAGCCCGCAGCAGGGAACCGATTTCAGTGAAACGGATATAAAAAAGACTTTGAACGCAACCTGCTCGAAACGGAAGACAAAAACATTTGGAGCCACATTTCCTCCTCAAGACACTCAAACAGGGATAAAACTGTGATAATTCTGCTCCATGTCATCTTCAAAAAAAATGGCTCCAGCTTTAAGAACATTTTATTTCACTATCTGAATAATACTTCTGATTAATTAAAGCGCGGAACAACTCTCCTCTGCAAACTTTCCCGCCTCGCTGCGCCAGGAGAGATGTGAAGACATGGATTGACACACCATCTCTCCTCCAAAGCTTTTCCTCCTCAGCCTCGCCAGATTAACGGATTACCAGGAAAGGCGAGCACCAAAGCTGGCTAATTCTCTCTCAAGCACAGAGTTAAGGCCACCCGGAGCCCCGCCGAGCCCCCCTCTCCACAGAGCAGCTGTGCGGTGGAGGGAGGGGGCTCTCCGAGGAACCGGGGAGTCGCTCTCACAAGTTTTACGCAGAGGAATCGACAGTTCTTTTTGTCATTAAGAACGGAACGCAGCCCGATTTTTACTGAATTCATCATAAATGGTTATAATAAGATTATACTAAAGCAAAAAACCCAAACACACCTATATCTATATCTATATCTATATCTATATCTATATCTATCTATATCTATATCTATATCTATATCTATATCTATATCTATATCTATATCTATATCTATATCTATATCTATATCTATATCTATATCTATATCTATATCTATCTAGTACATCTAGAATTTGAATTAATAGAAGAATAGAAATGTATACAAATTTTATTGCTCTTTCAAGGAGTTGGATAAACAAAAATACATAAATTAAAAATATTTTTTCGGTTAAATTACGACTAGTTTTATTTCTAGATTAGTGTTTGTAATCCTATTACTATATTTAGTAATAAATGACGTGGTGGTAAAATGATCTAAGCAGTCTGAGGAGAGTCTTTTGGTGTAATTTTGGTCTTTTATCCTTGTCTTTATGCCACTATTTACTAAATCAGTCGGACAAAAGTTGGGAATTTATCATGACGCACAAGCAGGGAGAAGATTTTGTCTGATGCGCCTTGGAAATCCGAAACAATCGCCTGCCGTCCAGCTCGGCTCGTCTGTGGTAAAGAAGTGGGAAGGGAATGAAAAGAAAAGAAGAGAGGGAGAGAGAGAGAGAGAGAGAGAGGGATGGAGACAGAGGGAGAGAGAGACAGAGGGATGGAGACAGAGGGAGAGAGGGGCGATGATTTGGACGCGTGCTCTCCAGCGGGCAGAGGACAATGCGGAGCTGGCAGAGCCTGCGCCCCGCGCCGGGGGGAATAGATGCCACATGGTGCCCCTTATGAGCAGGGCCAGCCTGGAGGGGGATGTGGGCCAGGGCGCACGTATAACCAGTGTGTGTGTGCGTGTGCGCGCGTCTGCTATTGTGCATGAACGTGCACGTGAGCGTGCGTGTGCGCGCGCAGACGTCCCGCATCTGAAGGTGTGGAGAGAGGAAAGTTTTTGGTGTAATATATGGAGATTCATGTGTGTGTTGGGGTGTGAAGCTGGTTATGTGAGTGCATGTGTGTATACGAAGCAGAGAGGTGGGGCACAGGGTGTGTGTGTGTGTGTGTGTGTGTGTGGGAGGGGGTGGGGGGGAGCCCCAGTTCCCTTTTGCATCTTAAATTCCTCAACATCTGTTCAAGCCTTCTTTCTAGCAGCAGCGGGTTGTGATGTCTGTGAGTATCTGTTTGTGTATGTGTGTGTGTGTGTGTGTGTGTGTGTGTGTGTGTGTGTGTGCATGGTGGCATGTGTGTATCTGTGTGTTTGTGTCTGTCTACATGCGTGCACGCTCTGCTGAAGCTGCCGGTTGTTCCTCGCACCTTAATGAGGAGGAGACAGAGGCTCGTTTTCCACGGTACTTGCAGGTAATGCAAAGAGTCTTGTGGTGCATACAGAAGGAGAACCCGCTGACACACTGGTACGCACACACACACACACACACACACACACACACACACACACACACACACACACACACACACACACACTGGGCCCGCTGACCTCCAAATGCTGGGGCGTCTCCTCCGCCACAGCACCGTGACCCACATCATGTCTTCAAGTTCACTACCTTTGATTTAGATGAAAAAAAACCCAAACCCTTTGTAGGTCACCCTGTCAGGGATGAAACACCCATCAAACACCAGGGAGAGAGGAAGAAGCGTGGCTGAAGCAGGGCGAGGTGTAGAAATCAAGTAGGTCGCCCTAAATGGCACAGCTGGAGCTAAAGCTAAAGCTAACGTTGGTTTGAACAGTCTTGAAATATTTAAATCCCATCCAGCATCTCCTGAGCGCAAAAGAAACACGCCTGCTGCAGCGTGTATGTTCTCTCACTTCGGTGCTTTTATTTTGGTAGGGCCTCGCAAGCAGCTTTTCTGGCTTTTACACTTTGTGTGTGCGTTTGAGTAAAGTTTGACGCACAACGGCGACCTCTCTGACGAACACCGAACGCATCCCCGGCTAACCCCGGTGCCAGTCCGATGCCACCTTGAAGCCAGAGCTTGCCAAATTTATGTCACGTCAGCGCGAACCCGGCGTGACCCCGTGGCGGCGCACACGCCGACCCGATGGCCTCGGCGCGGCGACCTCACGCTGCACCGCTGACAATCATCACACCACAATATGCCGGCGGTGAGACCTCTCCGCTCCGCCCCGTCGCGCCGACCCCTCGGCTGCAGCATGTATGGAAGTGGGAAAGGTCAAAGGTCACACGTGCATTAGGGTGTATAGATAAATCTGTGATTGCGGTTCTTCCTCTTCTTCTTCGGATGAAATCGGCGGTGAAATCCGGCGCCGACGCGGCGCTGAAGCTCTGATCTCGGAGTCGTTTCCAGGCTGCCTGTCTACCCGCCTGTCTCACCTCCGTCTGTCTTCCTCTCCTGATGCCTGCTGGCACTTTGGGAGCAGTGCCCCTCCAATCCCTGAACCCCCCCCCCCCCGCAAACACACACACACACACACACACCTCCTCTACCCTCCCTCCCCCTCCTCTGGATGCCAGCCGACGGCCCTCACAGTGTGGCACGCCATCTGCTGCCGCCCGCCCCGGCAACCCATGCACCCCCCCCCTTTCCTCCTTGCTAACTCTACCCCCCCCCCCATCCCAGATCCACCCTCCACCCCTGCAGACAGCAGCTACCCACAATCCCCCTCTGCCTCAGCCGTGCGGCGCATAGAACAGGAGGCTTTCGCACAGATCACTTCACCCCCCGATGCCCCCCCACCACCACCAAAAAGGAGGATGCTGCTTGTGTGTGTGTGTGTGTGTGTGTGTGTGTGTGAGTGTGTGTATACGTGTGTGTGCGTGTGTGTGTGTGTGTATACGTGTGTGTGTGTGTGTGCAGACGATGGGAGTCTTACAGACAAAGTCGTCAAGCTTTTAGTTCTGTGAATAAATAAAAACAAACACACACTCACACACACACACACACACACACACACACACACACACACACACAAACACATTGGGCTCGGTTCAGATCTCTGTGGAACCTCGTTCACTCAGTTTGAACAGACGCAGCTCAAACATGAAAGTTTCTCTCCTCAACATGATTGAAAACATCGAAGTCGTTTCTCCAACCGTGGAAA